>NC_089586.1:78898191-79068158 GCF_019320115.1 Miscanthus floridulus
GGCCTCCTGCACCGCCTTCTCGGACTGGCTGTCCAGTGCGCTTGTAGCTTCATCTAGCAACAGGATGGCTGGGTTCTTGAGAATGGCGTGGGCGATGGCGATGCGCTGCTTCTGCCCTCCTGATAGTTGGACGCCCCAGTCTCCACACCATGTGTCGTACCCATCCTTGAGGTTACTGATGAAGTCGTGCGCATTGGCGGACCTTGCCGCCTCCTCGACCTCTGCCTCACTCGCCATCTCCGCCTCCAACATTATGTTCTCTTTTATAGTGCCAGCGAACAATGTTGGCTCTTGGCTGACAAGTCCAATATGTCGACGCAGAGCTTGGAGATTGTATGCTTTGATGTCTCTACTATCTATATTCACCACGCCTTTGAGTGGGTCGTAGAACCGCTCTATAAGCCCGATGATGGTTGACTTGCCAGAGCCACTTTGCCCGACAAGGGCTGTTGACTTGCCTGCCATCATGCTCAGCGAGAATCCTCTGAAGATGATCACATCTGGCCTGGATGGATATGCGAAATCAACTCCTACAACTTCCACCTCTCCGATGAGCTTCTCTGGCTTGTACCCCTGAGGATTGTCGGGGTCAATCTTCGTTAGGCGGTCGAGAATAGCGAACACAAAAGAGACCGCTTCAGCACCTTTGACGATATCTGTTGTCATGCTACATGCATCCGCTATCACACGCCCTGTGCTGACTAGAACCTATTAGATTGATCCCACCAGTTTGGCCCAACGGCCAATTGGACCTTGATCCGCGCCCTGATCGGGGACGCCCAACCCTAACTATGGTTGGTGGGCCCCCGTCGCACAGCGCCATAAAAAGGGAGGTGGCGACCGGGTCACAAGGCACGAGGTTCACCTACACCGCCAGAAACCCCACCTACACTCCTAACCCTAGCCGATCTAGAGAGGGGGCGCTGTCAGCGATGGGAAGTACCACCACCGGCTTCACGTCGCCTCTGCACGACTGTCTCTGTGACAGCGCCTCCACCGCGCCGTTCGACACCGCTGCTGGGACACTGTACCGACGACATGGCTTCCTCCTCTTCCTCCAAGCCCGACGGTTTGCATCTCCGAACCTCTCTCCTTCTATCTCTAAATCCCGTACTAGTTTATGTTCTAGGGCTTGCTATTTATCCCAAATATCAATATATATGCTAGATCTATGGCTAGTGGATCATGTCAAGTCCATCAATGGTATCAGTCGCCTAACTAGGCGTAGATCTAGCTTATCGGGGTAGAAAACTGAGTAGAAGAATGTAGAAGGAGGGGATTCGACTTGTGAATCAGATTGAACCCCAACCCGGAACCCAAACCCTAACCCTAGAACAAAGGTCGGCGAGGGGAGGACCTACCCGGTTCCTCGCCGTCGTCGCTACCGCCGCGCGCGGGAAGAAGCACCCTTCGCCGCCTCGTCGGCATGCGGGGAGTTGGCCGAGCCACGCTCGTCGCCGTGCGCGCGACCTCGGCCGAGGGTACCGTCACAGGACCGCTCGACTGCGGCGCGCTCACCCACTGGGGAGCGCGCGCTCTAGTGAGGGGACCCGCGGCGGCGCCGCACAACTTCTCCGGCGTCTGCTGCTTTGATGGCTAACAAAGGAGAAAGAGATCTAGGGTTCAGGAAAGAGTCCCACCGTAGCGCGAATGGGGACTAGGGCACCGTCGCCCAGACCGCTCGACGGCGACGCACTCAACCTAGGGCCAGTGCGCGCGTCGACGAGGGAACCGATAGTGGCGCCGCTCCGCTGCTCCTTAACTTTCTCGGGTGCATCGCTGAGGAGAAGAGAGGAGGGAAAGAAAGACTGGAATGTGCTTAGGGTTTCAGATGCGGCGCGGACGCCGGTTTTGATCTCACGTGTAGCGTGGATGGCCTTCGGATCGCGATGGACGGTCGGCGTTCGCTGGACCGAAATTGGCCCAGGCGAGGTTGGAGATTCCCGGCCCAAGCCCACATTGCGGCCTGGGCGCGGGGGAGCGAGCGCGCGCACCGTGTTCGGCCGCTGCTGGGCCGCGCGGGTGGGTTTTCGCTGCTGGGCCGCGTACTATTTCACTGGGCTAGGCCAAATGAATAGTAGATACTGAGTTATTCTTTTATTATTTTCAGAAGTAAATTTTGATCTTTTTTTTGTCCAGTTTCAATCTTTATCAAAATCTAAACCAACGGAATAATTTTTCAGAGAGTAGATTAGTACAGTAAAATGCTTTTGAAAAGTAGATAAATAATTTTTTCATGTTTTCGCTGCAATATTAAAGTTTATTATCTTCTAATTAAATTCGAACCAACGGGAGAATTTAATTTGAAGAGCAGTCATTTTTAGTCAGTAAATTATAATATTGTTATTTTTCTTACCAGCGTTGATAATAGAAATATTATAATATTTATTCATAAGTTTTTCCATGCATTAATTCTATTTCTGCCCAACGATGATGTAGAATTAGTGTATAAGAAAGTTGTATGTTTTAATTTTGACCAACGTTAAATTAAGCATGCAATTATTATGACATATTTTCTCACTATCTCTGATGGTATTTTTCAGGACTCAACCTAATGGCATTTATCTCGCATATACCGCTTCTTGAAGGGGGCAACTATAGGGTATGGTGAGAGAAGTATGAACTAGCACTTGCGCTGTCTGAAAATGATCTAGCTCTTACCTCCCCATGTCCTACTGAGCCAATGGACCCGATGAGGAAAGAAAATGTGTATGATGCTGATTTCACTGCTCGGCGGCAAGATCATGCAGAAGTACGGATGAAATATGATCTCGAACACAAGAAATTAGACATTTCAAACCGCAAGTGCTTGATGGTGGCTAAGTCCACTATTTTAGATGCGATAAGAGGGCCTATCCCAGATTGTAATACCGCCATAGAGTATCTTAAGAAAGTAGAGAGTCAGTTTACTGGCTCTTCAAAGGCTTATGCCAGTACTTTGATCAAGAAATTGTTCAATGAGAAATACACTGGTGGCGGTATCAGAGATCACATACTGAAGATGAGTAACACGGCTTTAAAGCTGAAACCAATAGATTTGGGGCTCAAGGATGAGTTCCTTATTCATTTGGTTTTTGCTTCCTTGCCCAAAGAATATAAAACTTTTATTGTGAACTACAACATGCAGCCCGATAAGTGGGATATAGAGAAGCTCATTGTAATGTGTGTTCAAGAAGAGGAGAGGCTGAAAAGCTCATAGGGTGACTCTGCCAACCTTATGAAGGACAAAAATAAGAAAAACTTCAATAAGAATACCAAACCTCAAGGGAAAGCCCCTCAGAATGACCACCATTTGAAGAACAACAATGCTCAAGTTGAGAAGGATCAGTGTAAATGGTGCAAGAAGCATGGACATTACCAGAGGGACTGTCCAGACTTATTGAAGAGCCTTCTGAAGAGAGGTGAGAATTTCATTACATTCATAGATGAATCCTTGTTTTTAAGTTATGCAAAATCTACTTGGTGGATTGATTCAGGTGTAACTGTTCATGTTGCAAATTCATTACAGGGATTCCGTACGAGGAGGACCATATAAAGAGGATTAAGAAGAATTAAAGTTGCAAATAGAGTTGAAGCTGAAGTTGAGGTCATTGGAGATCTCTCTTTAGAATTAGATGATGGTTTTTGACTTCAGCTTTCAGATATTCTTTATGTACTCTCTTTGCGTAGAAACTTGATAAGTGTTTCAAGATTAGATGATGATGGATATGATTGCCATTTTGGTAATGGCAAATGTCAGGTTGTGATTAATAATAAGTGTGTTGGTCTTGTCTTTCGACAAGACAAGCTTTATTTGTTATCACTTTCTGAGAATGTGAATGATGTGAGCACTGAGAATGAGAATGCTTCCTCGTCTATGAATGCAATAAATAAGCGGAAGAGTGCATGATGTATCTTTGAAATTATGGCACTGTCGTTTAGGCCATATTTTGAGGGGAAGAATAGAGCGATTGATTAAGAAATCAATTCTTCCACCTTTAGATTTTTTAGATTTAGAACAATGCATTGATTGCATAAAAGAAAAATATGTTAAGAAAATAAAGAAAGATGTCAAATGAAGCGTAGGAATTTTAGAAATAATTCACAGACATCTGTGGTCCTTTTCCTGTGAAGAGGGTAGATGGTTATGATTCATTTATAACATTCACAGATAATTATTCTCGTTTTGGCTATATTTATCCAATCAAGGAAAGATCGGAAGCATTGGATAAATTTAAGATATTCAAGGCTAAAGTAGAAAATCAGCACAACTTAAAGATTAAGGTAGTAAGGTCGTACTATGGTCGACACACCCCATATGGCTAAGTTCCTGTACCTTTTGCAAGGTTCCTACAGGAAAATAGCATAGTTGCCCAGTATTCTACACCGGGCGAGCCTCAGCAGAATAGAGTAGCTGAAAGACGTAACCGTACCTTAATGGATATGGTGAGAAGCATGATAAGTTACTTTACTCTACCGATAAGTTTATGGATGGAGACGTTAAAAACTGTCATTCATATTCTTAATCGAGTGCCAAGCAAGTCAGTGCCCAAAACACCGTATGAGTTGTGGACAGGAAAGAAACCCTCACTTAACTATTTACGTGTGTGGGGTTGTCCAGCTGAGGCTAAAGTCTTTAACCCAAATATAGGGAAGCTAGACTTCAAGACAGTCAGTTGTTATTTCATTGGCTCTCTAGAAAAGTCAAAAGGTTATCGCTTCTATTGTCCTGACAGACAAACAAAGTTTATAGAAACAAGACATGTTGTGTTCTTGGAGGATGTTATATAATCAGAGGGAGCATGGTAGTGTGAGAAATTAATTTTGAAGAGAAGCGGGTATACGTGCCCACTCCATTGGTTCAGGAGCCATACTTCAGGCTACCTGTTGTTGCTGTACCAATAGTGCAAGACACTATAGTAACAACACATGTTGTTAGTTCTCCTGTGACAACAATGAATGAACATGAGGAACCTGTCCTTCAGGATCCTGTAGAACCCGTTGTTACATATGAGGAGGAGCAACAATAGCCTCATATAGAACAAGCATCATCGAATGAAGCCCCTAGAAGGTCTCAGAGTCAGGAGATCAGTCATTCCTAAAGACTATGAAGTTTATGATTGTGAGGAATTTCAAATGGAGGGTGATCCCACCTCATTTGAAGAAGCCATGAGAAACACTCACTCATCAAAGTGGCTTGAAGCCATGGAAGATGAAATTAAATCAATGAAAACCAATGGTGTTTGGGACTTAGAAACAATTCCTAAAGGAGCCAAGACAGTAGGCTGTAAATGGGTCTACAAAACCAAACATAACTCCAAAGGGAATATAGAAAGATTCAAAGCGCGACTTAAGGGAAAATGTTTTATGCAAAGAGAAGATATAGATTATAATGAGATATTTTCTCCAGTCTCATGTAAGGATTCTTTTAGAATCATAATGACGCTTGTAGCACATTATGATTTAGAATTACATTAGATAGATGTAAAGACGGCGTTCCTAAACGGGGATCTAGAGAAAACTATTTATATGGCACAACCAAAAGATTTTGTTATGAAAGGAAAAGAACATATGGGATGCCGCCTGAAGAAATCCATTTACGAATTAAAACAAGCTTCAAGATAGTGGTATTTGAAGTTTGATAGTACAATAAGAAAGCTTGGGTTTCAAGAAAATGTAGATGACAATTGTGTTTATGCAAAGTTCAAGAATGGGAAATACATTTTTCTAGTCTTGTATGTGGATGACATCTTGCTCGCTAGTAGTGATATTAATGTACTACTAGAAACAAAGAAGTTCTTATCTTCGAAGTTTGATATGAAGGATCTCGATGAAGCTTCTTTCGTCCTAGGAATAGAGATTCACCGAGATAGAGAAAAGAGGGTTTTAGGATTATCACAAAAGTCATACTTAGAAAAAGTTCTAAAGAAATACAGTATGCAAAATTATAAGTCTTCACCTGCTCCCATAGTCAAGGGCAATAGATATGGGGAATTTCAATGTCTCAGGAACCAATATGAGATCGATTAAATGAAAGCGGTTCCATATAATTCAGCTGTCGAAAGTTTACAGTATGCCCAAATATGTACTCTCCATGACTTAGCATTTGTTATCGGGTTACTTGGCAGATATCAGATTAATCCAGGAATAGAGCACTGGAAATTAGTAAAGAAAGTTTTGCGTTACCTACAAGGTACGAAGGGTCTCATGCTAACGTACAGAAGATCTGATTCCCTACATATAGAGGGGTATATAGATTTTGATTATGCGGGAGATGACAGAAAGTCCACGTCAGGATACATATTCACTCTCGCAGGAGGAGCTATATCGTGGAAAAAGCTCAAAGCAAACCGTCACTACATCGTACACAATGTATGCCGAGTTTGTAGCATGTTATGAGGCCATAGGGCATGTGAATTGGCTGAAGAAATTCATACCGGGGTTGAAAGTGGTAGACAACATAGATAAGCCACTCAAGTTATACTGCGATAATAATCCAGCAGTATGTTATGCCCACAACAATAGGTCAAGTGGTGCTGCCAAACACATTGACATAAAATATTATGTTGTGAAAGATAAATTCTGGGATCATATAATTAGTCTTGAGCATATAAGAAAAGAAAAGATGCTCGCGGATTCACTTACAAAAGGCTTACCACCCAGTGTGTTCAGAGAACACTTAGCCGGCATGGGTTTAAGGGAAAACATATGATTCCTAGACAATGAGGACCTAGTTGAGAATTTGTTTCAAAACAGAGAGGTGTATTGTAGCTGTTTAATCTAATAGCAATAGACCGTGACGATGAGGGTCGTTCTATGCTCTAATCTGTGATGAAATGGGAATAAAATAAAGTAAGTAAGTTAAGTTTAAGTTATAAGGTGATATCAATGGGGGAATGTTAGATTGATCCCATCAGTTTGGCCCAACGGTCAATTGGGCCTTGATCCGCGTCCTAATCGGGGGCGCCTAACCCTAACTATGGTTGGTGGGCCCCGTCGCACAACGCCATAAAAAGGGAGGTGAGGACCGGGGCACAAGGCACGAGGTTCACCTGCGCTACCAGAAATCCCACCTACACTCCTAACCCTAGCCAATTTAGAGAGGGGGCGCTGCCAGCGATGGGAAGTACCGCCACTGGCTTCGCCGCCGCCTCTGCACGGCCGCCTCTGTGACGGTGCCTCCACCGCGCCGTTCAACACCGCCGTCGGGACACTGCACCGACGGCATGGCTTCCTCCTCTTCCTCCAAGCCGATGGTTTGCATCTCCGAACCTCTCTCCTTCTATCTCTAAATCATGTACTATTCATATTCTAGGGCTTGCTATTTATCTCAAATATTAATATATATGCTAGATTTATGACCAGCGGATCCTGTCAAGTCCATCAGAATCATGCTGGTTTGGAAGACCGCCTCCACAGCAATGAGCCGCTCGGCCATGAGCTTGCCACTATACCAGTAGTTGAGGGCCCATGAGAATATGGTGAGGCTCACAGAGGCGCCGAGGCCTAGACCTGCGAACCACGACTGCCGGATGCGCTCCTTGTGTGGCCCATCCTGCGCCTGGCCGAAGAGGCGTAGGATGCGGCCCTGGGATGAGAAGGCGGTGATGGTGCGGAGGTTGGAGACAGCGTCAGCAGCTATCGGATGCTCTCCTATAGCTTGCTAGTTTCGGACTGGGCCTCTATCGACTTCGTGGACGTGTTCTTCAGCAAGACACGGCGAGCATAGGAGCAAGCAATGATAAACGGCTGCAGTGCTATCATGACAAGGGCCAACCGCCAGGAAATGATAAGACCCACGGTGCAAAGCAATGACCACCATGGAACCCGTCTGGATCAACAGAGCCATTCGGTCATCCACCAGTGACCTTACCTGCAACACAAATATATTTTCATGTATATATGAACATGTATGTATGACTATACTTTTGCAAGTATGATCATAAGCTATAGTACATAGTATTTTTCTGAGTACAGTACTTACTATGTTGGCGTCCTTCGCGAGCTGTGAGCATATATTGCCAGTGGAGTTGTCATCGTTGTCAAACCATCCAATCTCAAAAGTGAGGATTTTCGCAAGTTCGCTCCCTGATCCTCTTGGTCAGGCATTCTCCCATGGCAGCAAAGCTATAGTGCTGTCCAATGTTGAGCATGAATGAGAGCGCAACGAGAGCGAGGAAGATGAAAGCATACATCCTTGTTTTGTCCTTGATCTCCTCATGATCGGTCGAGTAGTAGATGGACAATGTGCACCCCATGCCATATGCAAAAATAGGCTGGATTGCCCCAGATAGGACTGCACATGAGCTCCCCACCAGTGCAAACTTCCACTCCGGTGCATTGAGGAGAAGCAACCTTCCGAAGGATGGCACATGAGGCTTTGGCTTCTCATCAGCGTTCTCGCCATCTCTTGCATCACCGATAATGGAGCATGCTGAACTTGACCTGCAGCTAGCTGAAGAGACCATCTTGATATTGTTGCTGCTGCTGCATTGCCCTGCACTAGGAGATGCACCACAAGTTCCGCCAACCTCGGCGGTGTCTTGTTCGCTTGTCTTATAATCCGTACTTTTCAGCTTGTTTTTTAGCCGGAACAGTGTTTTTCTCTCATATCAAATCAATCGGAACAGTGTTTTGGCTTATTTTTTCAGCGAAGCGAACGGAACCGATGGCTGAAGATGGACAAGAGATGAGTACATGCCATTCTTGGCAATGAGCTCACTGTGGAAGCCCCAGCTCCTGGACTGCGCCAGATTGCATGACAGCTATGCTGTCGGCATTTCGGACGGTGGAGAGGCGATGTGCAACAAGGATGGTAGTCCGGCCTACGGAGGCCGCGTCAAGTGCCTCCTGCACGACGCGCTCGGACTCGGTGTCCAGTGCGCTCGTTGCTTCGTCAAGGAGCAAAATCTTGGGTGACCTCAGGATTGCTCTAGCAATTGCGATCCTCTGCTTCTGCCCTCCAGACATCTGTGCACCACGCTCACCCACCTGTTTTTGTTTTCGTTTCACACATGATTAGTATCGGTATCGGAATTCAGTCAGTGATTATTAGTCCAAGTTTAGATAGCTGTCATCAATTCATCATACAGGTTGTTACCTGCGTGTCGTAGCCCTGCGGCAGCTGCGAGATGAAGCTGTGGGCGTTGGCCTCCATTGCTGCGGGCCTGCGGCGACGACCTCCTCCCCTGTAGCATCCTCCTCGCCGAACAGTATGTTCTCCAACACTGACATGGCGAACATGGCGGGCTCCTGGCTGACGAGCCCCATCTGTGCGCGCAGCCACTTGAGCCGGAGCCGGCAGATGTCGACGCCGTCCAGCGCCACCTCCCCGGACGACGGGTCGTAGAACCGCTCCAGCAGCGCGATCGCCGTCGACTTTCCAGGCCCACTGGGGCTTACGAGCGCCACCGTGTGCCCAGCCGGCCCGCAGGCTGAAGTTGGCCAAGACGGGGCTCTCTGGCCACGATGGGTAGAAGAAGTCGACGTTCTTGAACTCCACGTCGCCGGCGACGTTGGCCAGCTCCTCGCCGGCGCCACTCTCGGAGTCAATCTTGGGCATCCGCTGTATCATTTCAAGGATCCTGTCCGCTGCCGCCGTCGCCTCCGAGAAGTACTTGACGTTCGACAGTGCCGACCGCAGCGACCTGCATGTGCTTATTAGTGACGTTGTCATCTCTAAGTATATATCCCCTATCTGACAGTAGTAAGTTAGTAGTCACGTACACGCCTCCGATGACGATAAGGGAAGAGATGACGAAGACGGTGCCGCCCGGGTAGCCGTGGTACATGACGAGGCAGCCGCCGTACCAGATGTTGAAGGCGTAGATGGCGAAGGCGATGCCGTTGGTGCCGAAGGCGATGCCCTTGGCGAGCCCCTTCCTGAGGCCGAGGCGCGCCGACTCCTCGAGCGCGGCGGAGAACCGCGCCATGGTGGTCTTCTCGGCGACGAAGGCGTAGACGGTGCGCACCGACGAGACGGCCTGCTGCGCGACGGCCCCCGGGAGCGCGTACTGCTCCATGATCCTCCGCGCGAGGCCCGTGAGGGCGCGGCCGTACGAGACGCCCGGGATGAGGAGGAGGAGCGCGGACGGCAGCGTCACCAGCGTGAGCCGCCACAGCAGCGCGAAGCCCACGGCGTAGCTGCCGGCCGGCGAACATGGTGACGTACATGGCGAAGTTGGGCACCTTGTCGCTCAGCGCGTCCTGCACCACCAGGCTGTCGTTGGACACGCTGGTGACCACCTCCGACGTGGACCCCGGCTTCAGGTCGAAGAACTCCACGTCCTGCCGGAGCACCGCCTGCAGGTACCGCGCCCGCATCAGCGACGCCGAGTTTATTGACGTCAGGGACGATGATCCGGAAAACGGGGGCATGTATAACAAGTCGAAGAGAGATTGCCGGATTGGAAGTGAACGCCTACGGCCGGCCTACCGCGTTGATCTTGGAGGTGAACTAATGCTGGAGGTGATCGGGGCCGCTGCCGAGGTCGTTGGCGATGCGGCTGGCGACAAGCAGCCTTAGGGGCGTGGCCATGCCGTCGCCTACGGCGCCGACTAGGCCTAGCACCATCAGGGCCACGTCGACGGCGTCCGCGTGCACGAACACCGAAGACCCCAGCGCCACCAGCGCCGCCGCGTCGGCGGCGTCCATGACTGATCGATGAAGGCGTACGTACGTGATGGACTACCGTCGTCGTCGCCGTCGATCAGAGTACGTGCCGGTGTTGCAGACGCGACGCCCAAGGATCACTGACGAGACAGTATATATAGTAGACCAGCAGGCCAATGTGATCGATCACAGGAAACCTGTGATGCTCTGTTGCTCGCACGAGTTGCATTATATTGATTCTCAAGGCAAGCAAGCATCCATGCTTAATAAGCCGTCAGCCGTGTAACAGCACACCTCTCCTTATTTTGGCCTTTTGCTATGCCAATGCCGACAGAAGAGAGGCCCTACAGATCAGACATGCTACGGCCTAGGGCGACATATGCTGATGCTATGCAGCTACCTAGCCTACTGTACAAACTCTGGCATTCACCACCAGAAGCAGCAGTGTAACATATACTGAAAATCAGAACGTCTGGATTGGTACTTGTCACGACCACAAAGATCAGGATCCTAACCGTCTACGATCGGTGATGATGACAGTGCCATTTTCTGCTCCCTCCCAAAACCGTCCATGCATATGCATGTCGTCCGTCATGTAGGTCTGTAGGAGTATTTAGCTAGACAAAGGAATGTAGTAATGGCAGGGGCTGCTCCCGCACTTCCATACTTTTGATGTTAGGAGTAGATGTCCCGTTTGTTTGGGCTTGTTTGGTTTATAAGTCATACTTTTTTAGCCAACGAACAATATTTTTCTCTCGCACCAAATCAGTCAACAGCACTTTTAGTCATGACTTATCAGCTAAACAAGCCCAAATGAAAAGGGCAAAGCATGGCTGGCAGCGTTGTCCATGTGGATCTGCTATTGCAGCTGCCTCTTTTGTGGATCCTTCCACCTCGATGATATCTCCTGTAGTGCAAATGGTCGGCACTACCTACTGCCTCTGCTCTTTTTTCTTTTTAAAACAAGGCAACAACTGTTCGTTACAGATTACAACCATGATGAGCTAAACCTCGTTACACCATTGAACTGAGTGAACATCTTAACTAAAAGATGAGCTACCTCGTTACAGTACATTCTACTGGCATGGACACAAGAAATAGAAGGATTTACACTAATCAGGTTTTTAACTCTCCTGTATTAATATATTTGACTGGCAGATGTCCTGCCAGCAGTTTTCGGGGAAAAAAGGTTTTTAACATCCTGATGAATGAGGACTCCAACATGAGATGTATCAATCCCCTTGAAGTTTATCTTCTTAATAACATTTCGACAGTCAGAAGCTACAGTGAACTATCTGAGATTGTACTACGCAGCAAAGGAAACAACTCTTCTGTCTACAATTGCTTCAACTAGTTCAGGAATCAGGAACAGGATCCTCACGGAAAGCACCCTTGTGATCACATACCGCTACTCCAAACCCCATGCAGGAAGGATTTTTGAATATTGCTGCATGCATCAACATTGATCATCAACCACCAATTTAGTGGTGGAATCCATTTTTGGATAGAGTAATCAGATTCACACCTATGTCATGTTGATATTTTAGATAAGTGCAGCAAAGACATCTATAACCTATCTCCTTTTCTGCAATTACCTTGGTATGGACTAAAGCCAGGCTGATAAGTTCAAGCTGATTTGTTATGAGAAAAAAACACTGTACTATGGTTGATAAGCTAGACTGATAAGTTCAAGCGACAGAGAAGTCTCCACCATTGCATACTACATTTCTTGTCTCCCAAATAAGCTAAAGTAGTGGTCTTTTGCTTATACGATGGACCATCTAAGAAACCAAATAACCACTGCTTGATACAAACCAAGTACTTTTTATTCAGTCTGAGGCCAAAAACACCTTTTCATGTGTCACGCCAAACCTCAGATACATACTGGCATGTTAAAGTAGCGTCTCCACAGTTTCTTCCCTGCCGCACAAGGTCACACATGAGACTACGGCCACAAGGCCACAGCGCATCCGATGCTGAAAAAAAACCCCTGTAGGTGCCACCTCATCTGGATGCCAAAAAAACATACGTAGCCACAGCGTCGGCATCGAGGCTTGGAGTGTGTGTGGGACCCGAGTGTGGTCAGACCATCTGCTCTCTTTCCGTCGTGAGAACTGATGGCCACTTTAAATTACACTTGCGGCGGGCTACCTGTCATATTAGATATTCGACGCTAATTAGAAAAACTAAATATAAGCTAATTAAAAATTAATTACACCGATGGAGACTAATTGGAGATATAAATCTATTAAGCCTAATTAATTCACTGTTAGTATATATTTATTGTAGCACCACATTATTAAATTATAAACTAATTAGACTTAATAGATTCGTCTCGCAAATTAGTCGTTATCTATATAATTAGTTTTGTAATTAGTCTATATTTAATATTCTAAATTAGTATCAAACATCTGATGTGAAACAGAGACTAAAGTTTAGGAGAGGTATCCAAACCCCTGACATCATCGAGGAATGAAGACAACCCGAATCATGTGTTTTTTGTTTGAGCATCGGTATCTACAGCGTTTCACCTCGGTGCTTCGCTACCTTTTCTCTTTCCAGCATCGGTTAAAAGGCACGTTGTGGGTAGTCTGAGACGTTGTATGTTTCGATACTTGAGTTGAGTGTCTGTTGGCAAGCAGTTCTAAGCCATATTCTTCATAACATTACCTTTATGTTTTGGGAGGTGCAGTGCCTGAACACACCAAAGTCATTTTCCACTTTTAGAGGTACCATTTTGATCCATGTCTTCTCCTCTTCCATCGTTTTATAAATTCATTTGAACTTATCTTGTTAGAAACCGTACTATCAAGGGGATTGAAATCAAACTTCTTGCAGGTGTCTAAGTGCGCAAAGGGATATAACTTAAACATAGAAACGATAGAAAAATTCCCAGATATTTCCCAAATATGTGCTGATTGGTCGGGGTTACAAATTCGGTCCTGTATCAGAAATTACAGAATTTAAGGGGAAATTTCCTGTTAGGGGTCCTCATGTTGGAATTATTTACTGTGCACTGACGAGCACTAATAGACAGTTCGTCGGTGCATTCTAGAGAACTTATACTCTGAAAATCTCTTGAGGTCTAGATGGGTAGTCCGTCTGACACCATTGGACAGTCCATCGAATCTCACACTCTGTTTTTCAGTATGAGCATAGTCACCTTGATGGACAGTCCATCCGTCATCAACTACAACTATTTATAGCTACATCGACCTCAATTTCAAAATTACCGTGATTGGCTATGTTGGTATCAACAATTAAGGGCGATGCCTATAACAGAACCATCTGCAAAAAGTCTAGTCAAAGCATCCATGTTGTCACTGTTTCCTATGATACTCCCATTATGACTGCGAGAGGGAACGGAGGAGAGATAGGGGACAACATTAGAAGACGACGTAGGCATGCCCTAGGTGCCGGATCATCCATTAGAGACATAGTTGTTGATGGCGAAGAGAAGGCGAAGACGTGGAACCACAATAAAATTCAGTTGTAATCATTCGCTTTGCTCTCGCTATGACTGAGGAAATGTTACAAGTGGTTAGAGATAATTGGAGATGTACAAACTCGAGAGACATAGAATCCTAGAGATAGAATAAGATTAAGCCTAGTACAACTTATTCTATACTCTTCTTCCTCACATGTACTTCTATATGAACCCTGAGGGTTGCAATAAAAAACATATATCATTATATTTTCCTCCATACTCACCCTTTTCTTTTTTCGATATAATAAACCGGATGTGTAACCAACCTACAGTAAATCTAGATTATGGCTTATCTGAATGGGCTGCAAGTCTGAAAGTGCAACACTCTGCTCATGCAGATATCTCAGTGCTGACCACCTCCCTGCTGCAAACTGACCAACCCAAAGTACTTGCCGGAGGGTCCCTTGGCTATTAGGGACACGTGCGTGCCCTTCTCCACGACGACTCCTCCCTCAAGCACCGCGATCACAGCACAGTTCTGGATGGTGCTGAGCCTGTGCGCCACCACCACACTTGTCCGGCCAGCCATCACCCTGTCCAGCGCCTCCTGCACCGCCTTCTCCGACGCGCTGTCCAGCGCGCTCGTAGCTTCGTCCAGCAGCAGGATGGCCGGGTTTACCTTACTGATGAAGTCGTGCGCATTGGCGGACCTCGCCGCGTCCTCCACCTCCGCCTCGCTCCCCGTCTCCGCGCCATACATGATGTTCTCTCTGATCGTGCCGGAGAACAGCGTCGGCGCTTGGCTGACGAGCCCGATGTGGCGTCGCAGGGCTCGGAGGTTGTATGTCCTGATGTCTCTGCCATCGATCTTCACCACCCCTCTGAGCGGGTCATAGAACAGCTCCTCAATCTGAGCCAGCGGATTCTCATTCAGCTGTGCCGGTGTGCAAAGCAAGCACGCTTAGACAACGATGCCCAATCTTTATAAGCCCAATGATTGTCGATTTGCCAGAACCACTGTGTCCGACCAGCGCAGTTGACTTGCCCGGGATGATGTCCAAGGAGAATCCTTTGAAGATGATCACGTCCGGCCTCGACGGGTACGCGCAATCAACCCCTACAATCTGCACCTCACCCGTGAGCTTCTCCGGCTTGCACCCCTGTGGATCGTCAGGTTGAATCTTTGTTTCGCGGTCCAGAATAGCGAACAAGGAAGCCACCGAGTCGCTTCCCTTGGCGAGGTCGGTCGTCATGCTGCACGCGTCGGCGATGACACGGCCTGTGGTGACGAGGATCATAGTGGTCTGGAACACTGCTTCGGCGGTGATGCGCCGCTCGGACATGAGCCTGGCGCCGTACCAGAAGTTGATGGCTCAGGAGAAGATCATCAGGCTCACGCCTCACGGAGGTGCCGATGCCGAGACCCGCGAACCACGATCGCCGGCGTCGCTGTAGGAGTCGATCTTGGGCACCCGCCGTACCATTTCGAGCACCCTCTCCGCCGCCGCGGTCGCCTCCGAGAAGCACTTGATGTTGGACAGCGCAGACCCCAGCGACCTGGTAGGCTGGTACACGTGAAATAATCGATCTGCAGCAGCAGGTAGCTTTTTATAGGGGAGCAGAACAAGAACAAGAACGTACACGCCGCCGATGATGATGAGGGATGAGACGATGAAGACGGTGCCGCCCTGGTAGCCGTGGTACATGACGAGGCGGCTGCCGTAGCAGACGTTGAAGGCGTAGATGGCGAAGGTGTTGCCGTTGCTGCCGAGCGCCGCGATGCCCTTGGCGAGCCCCTGCCTGAGGCCGAGGCGCGCCGACTCCTGGAGCGCGGCGGAGAAGCGGGCCATGGTGCTGGCCTCCGCGACGAACGAGTATGCCGTGCGCACCGACGAGACGGCCTGCTCCGCGACGGCGCCCGGGCGCGCGTACTGCTCCCTGATCCGGCGCGCCAGGCCCGTGACGACGCGGCTGTAGGCGAACCCAGGGACGACGAGCAGCAGCGCGGAGGGGAGGCCCACGAGCGTGAGCCGCCAGAGCACCCCGAACCCCACGGTTGGTCAGTCAAGGATCGCTCGGAAGATTAACTAATAATCAGGATCAGGATTGGAAGTGACTGATGATCGACGGATGACGTGCTCGCCAACTGTACGGTACCGCATTGATCTTGGCGGTGAAGTTGCGGAGGAGGTCGGGGCCGCTAGCCGAGGTCGGTGGCGATGTGGCAGGCGATGAGGAGCCGATGGCGCCTACCGTCAGGCCCAGCGCCATCAGCGCCCAGTCTACCACGTCGGCGTGCATGAACACCGACATGGTCGGGTCGATGGATCGAAGAACCCCTTGCGCGTTCCGGCGTGCTTCGGTCGATCCGAGTACTACGCCGCCGTGCCGGTATATAAATACGACAAGAGGACTGGATATTCGATCAGGCCGAACGCACTGGCAGCTATTGGAGTCATGGGAAACCTGTGGTGCTCACACCAACACGCAAGTGTCTTTAGTCCCGTTGCATTCCTACACGTACAAGGCAAATAAACATGCAAGCAGGCATGAATAAGCCGTGTAGTGTAACAAGCAGCCAGCTGCGTACTCGAGTTGATCCTTTTCTTGTGCTATGCCATAGAAGCGGTCAAACTATTTAATTTAGACATGCTCTTCTAGCAGGCCGATCATAAGAAAAATCTGCCCCACCACAGAAAGCACTGCTAGTTTTCATCACAAGAGAGAGAGAGAGAGGCAGTATCGCAGTACTAGTACCTCGTATTGCTCCTTATTTTTTTTAATCTCTATATACAAATGGGAAGATCAGTATCCTGATCATCGACGACGACAGCTGGCCATTGTTTCTTGTTTCTCCCAAAGCCGCCGTCTACCTCAAGCCTATGCATCCTAACTTCAAAATTCTCGTTTGGCCTTATTTGGCTGAAAATACTGTTGACTGATTTGGTGTGAGAGAAAAATATTGTTCGTTGACTGAAAAAGTACGGCTTATAAACCAAACAAGCTCAAACGAACAGGGCGATTGTCTTGCTGTGCTCAACCTTGTTATAACTACACATTATCAACACGGAATGAATTCCGGAAGGATGATAAAATTCATTATACAAAAGCCCCAGAGGCCGATTACATAGATGCAGCAATTGTCACTGTTTTACAAATACATGTGACACAACCCCCTGGAGATATCCTGGTGTTTCTCACAGGTCAGGAGGAAATTGAAACAGTTGATGAAATCCTTAAACACAGAACAGGAGGCTTAGGCATCAAAATTTCAGAATTAATTATATGCCCTATTTATGCAAATCTACCTATCGAGCTTCAAGCTAAGATATTTGAGCCAACCCCCGAGGGTGCCCGTAAGGTGGTTCTGGCCACTAATATAGCATAGACTTCATTAACCATTGATGGTATAATATGTTATTGATCCAGGCTTTTGTAAGATCAAATCATACAATCCCCGCACTCACTGGCGGAGCCAGGGGGGGCTGGCAGGGGCCATGGCCCCCCCCAATGTTTGACAACAAAAAAAATTAGTAGTATAATTTAATATTTTTTATTTATATTAAGAGGAAGATTATATAAAATTCTTGTCATATATACCTATTAATATCTTCTAGATAATATAATCATACAAAACACAACTAGATAATAAAATATCGCAATGAAAAAGACCGAGCCGGCCCCCCCTAAGTATAATTCCTGACGGCCGGCCCCCCCTGACTATAAATCCTGGCTCCGCCACTGCCCGCACTGGAATGGAATCTCTACTTATTAATCCTATCTCAAAAGCTTCAGCAAACCAGAGGGCAGGAAGATCTGGACGCACTGGACCCGGAAAATGCTTCCGTCTATACACGAGTTATAACTACATGCACGACCTAGAAGATAATACTGTTCCGGAGATCCAACGAACCAATCTTGCGAATGTTGTGCTTACACTCAAGAGTCTTGGTATTCATGACTTGGTTAATTTTGACTTCATGGATCCACCTCCATCAGAAGCCCTATTAAAGGCTCTGGAACAACTTTTTGCTCTCAGTGCACTCAACAGTCGTGGAGAGTTGACAAAGACTGGAAGAAGAATGGCAGAATTTCCACTGGATCCTATGTTGTCGAAGATGATTGTTGCTTCAGAGAAATACAAGTGTCCTGACGAGATCATCTCCATTGCATCCATGTTGTCAATTGGCAATTCTATATTTTATCGTCCGAAGGACAAACAAGTTCATGCAGATAATGCAAGGCTGAACTTCCACACTGGCAATGTTGGGGACCATATAGCACTACTCAATGTATGATTCCCTGCCTGTTTACTTTTGTAAGCACACACACACGCACACACCTTTTATATGGTCAGTGCTAACTTATTCTTGCAGGTGTATAATTCCTGGAAAGAAACAGACTATTCAACTCAATGGTGTTACGAAAACTATATACAGGTATTTACTTGCTCGTACTTATTATCCTCAGGGTTAATTTCTTGGCCTGAAAAAGCTCTTGTTATCTGATCAGCCAGTAAACGTCCTCTTTTATTATTATTATTTTTTCATATTTTCTCAGAAGGTATATTTGTACATAAGAAATGGAAAATGGTGGGGATGACTTAGATATTGTAAATAAAGTATTGATGAAATAGGATGGAGACCTCACCTGCTGTTAGCGCATTATTGAAATTTGATTGTTGGTCCCTTGAGAAAAACTTGCTTTTAATGTTTGCTATACCCAAAAAATCTTGTGACCACTGGTTAGTTAATGGTTTTTGTTTCCTTGACCTCAACAGTACGTGCTGCTTATATTCTCTGCTTATGGGCTCAACTTTCACTAGGCTGTCTTGTAACATTCTTGCGAATTTCAACTATATTTGTCTGAATACCCTCTTCCCAATACACATCATGGGTCATGAACATTGAATTACCGTGAAAAGAAATATTTGTTAGTCATGTAGGAGTATTATATTCCAAAACCTTGATTCCCAAAAACCTAATGTGAAATTCTTTAAAAGTGTGAGTGGAATCAAAATTCTATAATATCTAATTAGATATGAGTGGAATCAGCAAACAGCTGCATACTATCTTATTGTGTCTTCGGTTCATTAGCTACGCTAATGTTCATCAAAAAGATCTCGCTACTGCTAGAAGATGTGAATTTGAGACAATTCCATTAGAGTGCTTTAGAGTGGGGTTACACATATAAAGTTTTCTTGGTGTTTCAACGCTGCCGAGAGGTTCAAGATCCATGACGCATGTGGCAGAACCTCCTAAATTATAGGGCCCACATGCAACTGTCATTGTCCAATGACCTCTAACGACTATGCATATGTTTCTGGTAACTTAAGAAGACTGTCGGGTGTCCACGGAGAACCCCGAATCATCCACGATTTCCGAGCAGGATCCCATTACAGAGTCATTGCAGTATTACAATATTTATTCAAATATCTACATCAGAGTAAAATAGCGGAAGTCTTACAATAATTTAGTTTACAAAATAGTAGTTTTAAATCTTACAAACGAAGTTTGATAATTATTACAAACCATAGTAGTGGAGTGGCATTAGTAACATAATACAAAGCACACAATATAAGTACCCTGCCCAAGAGTCACACATTCACTTAACATCATCGATCTGAACAACAGTCATGCAACACGGTCCAAAGCAGACCTGCTCATGAGGCTCACCTGCAACAAGGGTTAACGAACCCTGAGTACAAAAGTACTCAACAAGACTTAATCGAAATAAAAACTGATAAGACTCAGGAATGCAGGCTCAGGGATTCAAGGTATGTCTTTAACAATAAACAAAGTTCTTTTGCGTAAAAGCTTTCTAACAAGATTCTTTATATCAACATTTTTATCTTCAAAAAGATCATATACAAAGCTGACATGATCCGTAATGAGATCATGAAACTTCATATCCAACACTTTCTCAAACCTTACACAAGTTCCAGTTATTAAACTACGATGATGAACAGTGAGTTGAGTCTCCATAACCGAGGAGCAACGACGATTCGAACCGATTAATACCCAGCTGGGGATTCTAGACCACACGACATATGCAGGTCCCTGACCTACATATACCAACCTACCCTCAGGTCCTCTAAAACAAGAACGGGTCCGCGCCACCCGAGAATACAGTACTCCACCAATCTAGCCCATTGCCACGTGGGTACACGCTATTCCCACCATCTCTCCACTCCTAGTGCGCGAGTAGCCATTCTCGTAATAGAATCGCCAAGTTAAGGCTTACCGGAGTATGTGGTTAGTACTACAAAGTCTCACCTCATGCAATTCAACAACGGATGGACCTTAATTGACACAGGCGGAAAGAACCCGCTCACAAGACCTCCATGTCTTGTGGCTCCCATACACCGAGTCCGCCCGGTCTAGATTTATTACTTCACATGCTCATATCTCATGATAACATAAGTAACCAAACATAACCAAAGATCCATTTAAAACTCGCAGGTGACAGGTAATCACCAGGCTAAGCATGACTAAGCATAACTAGGCATTTATGAATTAAAACTGGTAACAAGGTATATATGAAAAAACAAGGTTGGTAATGCACCAATTAGGTTTCCACTTGACTCCTAATCACTTAATGCAGTATATAAAAGCAAAAGCGATAAAAATTTGTAAAACACAAGGTAGGTTTAAATGCATCCAGGGCTTGCCTTCATTCACGGAAAAGTCAGGTTCCGGAGACGTTCTACAAGTATCAAACCCGATCTCAACAGACGGATTAACCTCCTCCACAACTTGATTAACTACCACGTGCTCACCTTTGTTCACTACACGTAGTAACAATGCCATGTTTAACATGATGCGGGATACAAAACATGATGCTTGATGATAGATACAAAAATTAATAACTTGAATATAACTTTCCTTCGTGGTACAGTTACAAATAATTATCATAAAACATTTTTAGTCGTTCTTCTAACAAGTCAAAGGTTCACTTATCATACATGCTTACCAACTAAAGCCTCATCATAAAAATACATGTATAAACAATATACAAGGAAATGTATAACTTTTACTTTTTACCCAAGAGGTTGCATCTAAGAAGCAATCAAGTTTATTAACATGCATTTACTAATGAAATTCTTAATTAAGACATTTAGAATTATTAACTAAAGGGTGAACATAAGCATATCAAGAAAGTAATCACTTGGCCATGACACAGCAGGGGTGGGGTGTTTCATGATCTATAATCAACTCCAAAAACCATTCAGGACATCTCATGATTTATGTTTATCATTTTAACAATTAGTAACTAATAATTAAGGCATATAAATAAGAGTATAATTAAACATCATCAAATTAATCCCAAACTTTTTGTGGATGCAGGCTTTAACAATAAACAGATACAATAAAAGTTTCATGGTCACTGGATATTTATTTTGACCTATAAAAATCACACAACAAGCATTTATTAATTAAAAGAGCTAATTTTTAAGCATCCAAAAACTGTTGATTTTCATGGTTTCATATTTTTCCTACATAGAGGACATCATGAAGAGGCTACACAAAAAGTTTCATGATTTTAGCGTGCACCAATAAATAGTAATCAAATTCACAAGTTTTAGCTGAAAATAGAAAAAGAAAAAGAAAAACCCTGTAGTGAACTATTCACCTGAGTCACGCTCTTCGCATTTAGGCCCCTGTATTAGTTCTTATTGCTGCGCGAAGCCCCTGTCGCGATTTTGAAGAACAGAGGGGTGGTCGAGCGACGGGGTGGCGAGGCGAGCCTGAGGGTGGCTGCAGCTCGGCCGGTAGCGGCCTGTGACGGCCTGGCCACGCGAGCCCGCGGCTCGGCGGCGGAGCGGCTGGTCGCAGCGTGAACGGCGGCGGTGGAATGGCTACTGCAGCCTTAGAAAGGTGAAAATAGGGTTTGTAGGAGATCAAGCACGCTCACCACGACATGATTGATCAACTGACAGAAGCGATGATGTGATGGAGCTTGGCGCAGGCGATGACGACGGCCATGGCGGCTCGGCCGCAGCGAAATCCCGGCGCACGGGCGATTCCGACAGGTAGCAGTAGCGCATATGGACGAGGGAGCAGCGCAAGGAGCAAGCGAAGCTAAGGGAGAGAGGAATTGGCTTGAGACTGCTCGGTTGAGGCCAATTTCCGACGAGCAGAAGATGACTGACGGCGGCGCTGCGAGGAAGAACCAGAAAAGGCAGTGGCTGCGTCGGCCGGTTCTGGTGCCTTAAGAAGAGAAGAAGCATCCAACTTGGCCAGGAGCAGCTCGGGCTGGCCAATGAACTGCCTGCACGGCTCAGCTCGAGAAGACGCCGAGAGGACACGGCGACGGTGATGAACAGAGAGGGAAGAAGAGAAGGAGCTCTCGTCAGGTTGCTGTAGCAAAGAGCAGATTTTATTTTTCTCAAATTACTCCAAAACTGTTCAGCATCTCATTTTGCTCCTTAAAGCAAACTTGTTTACCTTGATGAGCTCTTCAACTTTGCTTTAAGGATCAACCTCAAATTCTTTATGGTTTAAAAATTGTAGAATTCCGACGAAATGTATATATTGAAAATTGAATTTATAGAGTTTCCAAAAACAGTTATTTAGTCATTTTTGGTGGTTAAATATAACTCAATTTCAGTCAACCAATATCACTATATCATAAAACAAGGTTCACACCAAGCATTGCAACAAAAATTATTAAACCTTTATTTGTAAAAAATTGATTTATTAATTCCCCAGAAATTGGACTTTAAATCAAATCTTTTAGATATAAACATGAAATGCATTCATGAGTTGATGCATGATGATTATGCATAATGATGACATGATCACCTTCTTAAATTACTTTTTAACATCTGGAATGTTACAACGCACTGGATACGCTGTTCAATTACTACTGCATCTACTGTTACGCTATAGTATTTCTATGGGCTTCTTCACAACACTAACACACTAACACTCATCAGCATTCTGGTTTTTATAGCGCTTTAGATGCTTGTGCCTGTAGTTGTAGCTGTAATGTTCTAATACCTAAGTTATGTATTTGAACTTTTATAATCTTGGTTAGTGTACATAGCATCCACTGGAGTACATATCAAAGGACATTTATTGTTTTTAGCAATCAGCCTTGTAATAGAATTCATCTTTACATATTAGTTAAAAATTATCTGTTGATCCTTGATTCTGCAAATTTATGTGGTAAAATTATCATTGGATAATTCAGGTGCGCAGCATGAAGAGGGCAAGAGATATTCGGGATCAACTAGAGGGGCTTATGGAAAGAGTTGAGATTGAGATTTGCTCAAATGCCAGTGATTTAGATGCTATAAAAAAGCTATAACATCAGGTATGAGCCTTTTGGGTATTCTTCAGTGCTTTTCTAACAATGATGTAATTGCTTCGTGTGTGCTGTAGGTTTCTTCCATCATTCTGCACGGTTGCAGAGGGATGGTACATATAAGACTGTCAAGAACCCTCAGACCGTACATATCCATCCTAGTTCAGGATTAGCGGAGGCAAGTTCATTTGATTGTAGCGTACACAAAAACTAACGGCCGGGAGCGGAACTCTTGTATTATAAACTCTTTCTTCTAATACAATGATATGCACACTCATGCGTATTCGAGAAAAAAAGTTCATTTGATTGTACATCGTCTCATTTTCATAGCATTCATAATTCTACCTTTTCTTCTGTGACTTTTAGTTAGTGTTAAGTGCTTATATATGCTATATGCAGATACGTCCGCGGTGGGTAGTATACCACGAATTATTTCTCACAACAAAAGAGTTTATGCGCCAGGTATGCCCTGTTATTCAAAATCTCATTAAGACCTGTAGGAGAATTTGTTGTATATCGATGTGACAATTGACATACTGTTTATCTTTTGGAGTCATCAATCTACGCCTTCAGAATGATGCATTGTTGTTGAAGCACCTTGATAAGTTTTACAATAAGGTGGATGTACCATGGGTACAGTTAGTTTGGTTCAAATATTACTCCCACAAGGTGACGCATACTGCTCGTGAAGTTGGCTCCTTCTGGTGGAAGGATGTGCTAAGACTAAGCTCGTTGTACTGCACTGTAGCCTGCTGCACAGTTGGTGATGGCTCCACAACTTGTTTTTGGGATGATCAGTGGTCTGGTCCTATACTAAAACATGTTTACCCAAGAATTGCCTCCTACTCAAGATCAGAAAGCATATCAGTCTTTGATGTAATGCAAAGTGAAGACCTTGATACATTGTTTTTTCTACCATTGTCGCAGCAGGCCTTGGAGGAACTTGAGCAGTTATAGAATCACTTATAGGACATACCCTATGACGAGCATTCTCAGGATCATTGGACTCCAACATGGGGGAACTCCTACACTTCAAAAATGTTTTACTCTTATATTTTTGGGACAGTGGAGGCACACCCAATTTTCAAGGAGGTATGGAAGTCAGGTTGCACCCCGAGGATCAAATTCTTTGCTTGGCTTGTCCTGGTAGATCGGCTCAATACCAAGACAATGTTAACAAGAAGGCACCTCCACGTTCATGATGATGATTTTTGTGTCATGTGTGAGACAAGCGAAGAAGAAACCATCGAGCATCTCTTTTTCACATGCCCTTTTGCAAAGCCAATGTTGGGCCTCAATCAACTTTGTCTGGGATCACTCAATCAACCTACAGGATCGGTTCATTCAAGCTAGACAGTCCCATGGACACAGTTTCTTTACTGAAGCTTCATTGATTGCTGCATGGGAAATTTGGAAAATACGCAATGACAAGGTGTTTGAAAGAAGGGAGCCGTGTCAAGCCAGATGGCTTTGTAATTTCAAAAATAAAAAAATCAATGTTTTCTCCGGTCTGTTAGATTCAAGGCTGACCTTAGGTCGGCTTTTTGCTTTTGGTTAGATGATCTCAGTTAATTCCTTTTGTAAGTATCTTGGAGTCCTTTAATTTTATAAAAAGTTCTTTGACATTGTGGGGATCTCCCCCACAGTTTTTGCTGTTAAAAAAGACAATTGACATACTGTAGCACTACAGGTGACGGAACTGAAGCCTAAATGGCTGGTAGAGATAGCACCACATTATTACCAACTAAAGGACGTGGAAGACTGTAAGTCTTGATTGTGATGCCATTAATCGCTCAACCTAGTTTTTGTTGTATGAACTATGGCTTAAATGCCTCTTCCTTTCTCCTCCACAGCTGGAACAAAGAAGCTACCAAAGGGCCAAGGACGAGCTGCATTGTAGCTAGGACCCATGGATGTTTTGCGTTGGACTCAGCCTAGGACCATCAGGCTCTGAGTGAAGATGTATATAACTCATACTGCAAACAGGATAGATGATGTCACTATTCATTGTCCTGCTTAGGTTTCAGAGTAGCTAATTGTTCATGTAAATTATGACATGAAGACATCATGTGAACCGCTATAATTGTCATACTAGAGGGAGCGCTGGCATACGGCGTTTGGGGTTGCTAGCCGCCATGATGGACGATCGTCAGCATCCTGCTGCTGTTAGGACTATTGTCTATCTGCCTTGCCTCGCCAGCCTCTTGGGTAAGGGAGTAGGGTGGACAAGGGCTTATCCTGGCAAGGATAAATTTAGGATGAATATCGGATTTTTCCTAGAATATGGGATTATGCAAAAACATAAGTTGTGAATCTTTCTATAAATGGGCTGGTCATGTTGGGAAAAATGGATGGGCGTCGCTACCCCTGTGCAGCCTACCCCCATCTGCCTTTGCCTTGACCCCGCTTTCGCTCTGCCCCATACGTGCACTTACCTGCTGGTCGCCCCTGACCCTCCTCTGTCTCCGCGTGGGCAACACGAGCCATGACGCAGCTGAGGACGAGCACGCCCTGACTGTAGCACCACCGTTTGCTGGCCTCCAGCGGCCCGTTTGAAAGTAGATTTGAAACATGAAAAACATTTGAATGCAACATGAAAAACATTTGAAAGCAACAACGCGCACTTGCAACATGTGTGTGAAACACATGAAACATCTAGATTTGCAACTTGCAATGTGAAACCACTTGCTGCAATATAAGATTGAAACAGCTGAAACATTTGGGACATACTGTTGCAACATATGTCTGAAACATATGCAACATCCAGATAAAAATGATTGCAACAGACGTTTTGAAACAGATGAATGCAACATGCCTCTAAAACACTTGCAACATGTGCAACACCCCCTATCTACTTTTGCAACATCAAGACGAAAATAATTGCAACATACATCTGAAAACGTCTCAAGTATGCAACACAGGGGATGCAAGGCCAGGCTAGTCGATTTTGGCTGTCAGGGTGGGAGCCGGTGCGCGAGTACCACCAGCACCGGCCATGCTTGTGGGTCCCTTGGCTTGGTTGGGGAAGACCTGAGGCGCCATGGCACTTGTGCCCCCGCGGCCATGGTGGGGATCAGCGACACGGCCAACGGCGATGGGTGACGGACGAACGGCGAGGGAGCGAGCGACGTAGGTGAGCAAGGGCGCGCGACGCGGCCAGCGAAGGGAAAAGGAAACGGCGCGGAGCCCGACGAGCGCACGTTGGAGAAGGGGCAGATGGATGAGCAACCGCGCTACTTTGAGGCCGGGCGGATACGCACGAAGGAGTGGTGTGGTGGGCTCGGGGGAACGGGCGATAAGCACAAGAGAATGTGGTTTTGTTTTTTATTCGGGACCCGCTCCTGAGGAGACACATCCGGACGCAGTCACGAACGGACACCCTACAGGAAGTGTTTCAGAAAATGGATGGGTTAGAATGAAATCGTCAGTTTTGGAATCTGAACAATTTAGTTACGGTCCATTAACATGTTTGGTTTACGTTGGATCCTTGAATGTCTAGCAAGCAGTCCCTAGGCCAGGGTGGCAACCTAAAAAGCTGGTTTAGTGCTTGCTGGAGCTGTCTAGTTTTGGTATCATGGCCTAGTGTTGGAATTTGCATGCTTAGCCTACAATCTAGCACAGTTGCGATCCTGCTAATGGGGTTAAACCTACCCAAAACCCACACCGCCCTGTAGTTTTAAGATTATGCAGTACAACATAGACGCTCATTAAAAGATAAATTTATTGCAGAGTATTCATGAATATTTGTGAGTGCTGGAGGCTTGAGGAAATAAATGGGCCCGATGGATGTGAGGGCTTAGAAGTTAATTTATTCTAGGACAAATTTTCTGTATAAAAATCTATTCTTTTAATGACAAAGGGAGTATATAACTATATATAGAGGGTTCACTCTATAATACTCCCTCAGTTCCTTAATATAAGTCATATAGTTTTTAGCACCAATATTAATGCACGGCCTTGGGAAGGATGTGAGACCGAGGAAAAAAAGGAAAATCAGGCCATTTTCTCTCTCCCAATCAGATTGCTTTATAAATCTAAGGGATTGGTTGGGGCATGTGCTATGTACGGTGGGAATGTTTCTAAATTAATCAGCGTGGGAGCTGATACGTACCTATATTTTGAAATTTTCTTTAAAAATCTATATGGCTTATATTAAGGAACGGAGGGAGTATAAGAAATACTTTCTATGGTCCTTTTAAGTGTCATTTTCACGTATCGATGAGTTAAATATATTCAACTTTGACCAATAAATATAAGAGATTACTATTTATGGTGCGTAATAAGTATCATTTGATTAATCATTGAATATTTTTTTTATAATACACTTATTTAGAGATGCACATGTTACTAATATTTTCTATTAGATCCTGTTAAGAAGGTTTGACATACACATAAATCTAGGTGAAGCTTAAAAAGAACAAAAAGAATATATTTAGTTGTTCTTTCAGTTATATTATTCTATTTTTATTAACGATTACTAGTATATTTCAATCTACACCCACTGATTTCCCACAATAGAATGCATGTTGAATTCATGTCTAAACTACGGAGTACAAAAGTGACGCACATCAAATGGATGGTCAACACAAGA
Source organism: Miscanthus floridulus (assembly GCF_019320115.1). Classification (NCBI taxonomy): domain Eukaryota; kingdom Viridiplantae; phylum Streptophyta; class Magnoliopsida; order Poales; family Poaceae; genus Miscanthus; species Miscanthus floridulus. The sequence goes on from NC_089586.1 coordinate 78,926,110, forward strand.
AGACAAATGTGGAAAGATGAGTATGGGGATTTCAAATATTTAAAAACTTCTGTACGTTATCTCCAAATTTCATGTCCACCAAAAGGAAATCCAGAGTTAGGCCCTGTTTAGATTCTAAAAATTTTCACCCTAAAGTGTCACATTAAATCTTACGGCACATGCATGGAGTACTAAACGTAGACGAAAAATAAAACTAATTGCACAGTTGGTAGAGAAATCGCGAGACGAAACTTTCGAACCTAATTAGTCCATAATTAGACACTAATTACCAAATATAAACGAAAGTGCTACAGTAACCAAACTAAAAATTTTTGCCGCCTAAACGCGCCCGGGACTTGAAAACCGGTGGATTTGTCGACAAAGAGCGCAAAGTCAAATCCCACACACAAGAACAAAAGTCAGTGCTGCGGTGGGCTGACAGACCCTGCATTTAATATACCCCTCTGAACCGTGGACTTTGCCAATGTCCCCTTTATTTTATTTTTTATAAAATAAATTCTGGCACCGAAAAGACCAAAACACAAGCAAAGCCAGCAAGCGCGACTGTCACGGGTGTCTCCTCTCCGATCAAATCCACATCGGTACAACCACTGAAAAGCACGCGGTTCCTACCCGTCCGGCCGCCGCCATCAACACCACCGGTGGGAGGTGCCTGTCGCCGCTTCTTGGCTCCGGCCCGGAGCGTCCCTCCCTCCCCTCGTTCTGCAGTTTTCAACGGCGGTTGGGTCCCGTAAAAAAAAATCTAATCCTCCCGTCTCTCTGAAGCCGGCTTTCTTGACTAATCGGCGGCGGAATTTCGCGGCCTGGGTTTGGCTGCCTTGTCTTGTTCCTCCCCATCGGTACTTGCCTGGTGGTTGATACCTTCTATTCCGTTCCCTTGTTTGGTGTTCAAAAGGAAGCATTTCCCACTTGGTTCTTGGTTTGTTGGAGGTCGTCACCTTCTTCCTGCTTTGATTTTTTTCATCGGCGGGAGCGTCGTCAACGCGACGACTCGAGCGGGTAAGATTCGTTCCATCTTTTCAGTGTCCATTTACTTCGTTGTTATCGCCGGCGACGGACGCGGGCGTCGGGTGGGATTGAGCGATATTCACGGCCAATTTCGCATCTTACAGGTGCTCGGCTGGTGGAGCTACTTGTCGCGTCGGCATTGGTCATCATGGGCAGCGTGTGTTCGGCGGGGATCGCCGGGGACAAATCGCCGACGGAGCTCTCGTTCCGAGCGATGGGGTTCGTGGTGGAGCAGGATTTCAGGGCCTTCTCAGCCGCCAGCAATAACAAGACCGCGCCCGTCGAGGAGGCGGTGGATCCTAACCAGGTGAGCGATCAGTCATTTCGTCTGTCGGAGAAGGTCTCGCCGCCGTCCACGAGCGCCAAGACTCGTCGCTCGGTCTCCAAGGAACCGCATTTGACGCATACCGAATCGCGGAAGGCCAAGGCTGGCAAGCCTAGGAGAAGCACCTCCGGCAAGGCCGGTCCGAGCAAGGCAAGTCTTTCCTTCTGGATTTACATGTGCTTGTATAATTGCGCATCCAAATTGATAAGTTCACTGTTGGGAAAAAAATGCTGGATCTTGCATTAAGACTTGGGTGTTGCATTACATTATGTAATGAGTAATGACAATAATTTTGCTGAAGATAATGTTACTTTGTGATCTTATTGGTAACGAGAGGAGCTAAGTTCTGACATTGTAGCATGAACCTTGTGTCAATCTTTCGAAGAAGCTTGTTTTGCCAGGTTTCGTAATGCTTCTGTTTTTCTCAACTCTTCTTGCAGGTTTCAGACATAGGCATAGCGCTTGGTAGAAAGAGTACCTCTGGACTTGGGAAAGCAGTAGAGGTTCTAGATAATCTGGGCAGCAGCATGTCAAGTTTGAGCCCTGGAGGTGGTTTTGTGGTGGGACCAACGACAAAGGGGAACAAAATATCAATCCTTGCATTCGAGGTTGCAAACACAATAGTTAAGGGCATGAGCCTCATGCAGTCTTTGTCCAAAGAAAGCCTGAACTATTTGAAGGACATGGTCCTACTATCAGAAGGTGTACAACGTTTAGTTTCAAGCGACATGGATGATCTGATGAGAATTGCTGCAGCCGACAAGAGGTTTGCCAACACATATATTAGCATTTTAACTCTGTGATGGTTTAGCAGATGTTATAACCCAACTTTAACGTTCCTAAATAATAAAAGGTTTCATATTCTTTGCAGGCAAGAGCTGAGTATATTTTCACGAGAAGTCATAAGATTTGGGAATCGTTGCAAAGATCCTCAGTGGCACAACCTAGATCGTTATTTCTCCAAGTAGGTTCCCACCGTAAACATGGCTTAATGATTGATTCCTAGTGTAATGATCTCACTAGTCCTTGTGTTTGTTTCCAGGCTAGGGTCAGAAATTACACCCCAACCAGAATTAAAAGAAATGGCAAAAGCACATATGCAGCAACTGATGACCCTTGTTCGACACACTGGTGTGAGTATTACATACGTTGACAAAGTCTCTAGTGTTCTTACAGAAAACAAACTGTGTTTGATTACATTTCTTTGGTTTTTGTTAACCTTTGCAGATCATGCAGTCCATTTGATTCCTCTAGCCTTTTCTGATTTGATTGCTATTTCACTACTTGTCCCATAGGATCTCTACCATGAATTACATGCATTAGATAGATTTGAGCAAGATTATCGCCGTAAATTGGAGGAAGAGAAAAGATCAGTTACATTTGAAAGGGGTATGCTGATGTTCATCCATGTATCGCCCTTGTAGTTTCAGATGCTATTTTGCTGCCAGTCCAATTCCCTGATCCTCATCACACTTATAACTGACTGCCATGAATGAACAGGGGACACTGTTCAGATTATCAGACAAGAACTGAAGAGCCAGAGGAAGCATGTACATAATTTGAAGAAAAAGTCTCTTTGGTCTAAGTCTCTTGATGGTGTAAGTAGTTCTTATGCAAATCATGCACAAGATGAAGTGTACACAGATGGAAATTTTCTAATTTTCTGCTTTTAATGGGTAAGATGAATGATGCAAATTGTACCTCCTATTTGTAGGTCATGGAGAAGCTTGTAGATATTGTCCAGTTCTTACATGTCGAGATTCGAGATACTTTTGGGCCTTGTGGTAAGGTTGCTCGCCCACTCTATATTTGTCATCAAACCAGTCACGGTTACCACCTAGTAATTACTACTAACTTGCCTTTTTTGTGTTCTTTTGTTCTTGTAGATGGAGAGTCAAACGAATCGCAAGAGAGCCATCAAACATTGGGGTCTGCTGGTCTCTCTCTTCACTATGCTAATATCATTTCTCAGATTGACAATATTGTAAGTGTCTCGTGTTTACTCAAATATATTTTGCTACCTCATTTCTCTTTTGCATGTGTCCACATTGGTCAGCTACATTTATTTTTCATATTCAAATTATCAATAGGTTATGCTGAAACTAACAGACCAAATATGCTGTATATATTCTCTAGATATTTGGTTCTACAGTCCACAACCTGTAGTCATATTGGTCAATGATGTTATAGGATAAGGTTCAAAAAGCCGATTGGGTTACTACATTCTGAAACTTCGAGATCTTCGCTTTAGAAGTGCTATTTTTATTTTGGTTAAAGTACACTTTACAACCCTCAACTTGCACCAAAGTTCAATTTTCAACCTTCAACTATGAAACCGGTCAAGAAACACCCTCCAACTATTAAAACCGGACGAATTTGGTCCTCGGCCGGTTTCAAAAGCGGTTTTCTATTTTCGGGAGGCGCCGAAATTTTAAATTATTTTTTTGAGCATCTTAACGTTCTCAAATGAAAAAACTCAAAACTACAAAGTTGTAGATCTCATTGAGCTCTACAATTTAAATATAAAAATTATCTTTATCTGACATCGTATCGAAGGGTTTTCTATTTTTTGAAATTTGAGTCTCATCATGCGACAAAATATGATGCTGAAATTTGAGTCGCGTGATGAGATTCAAATTTCAAAAAATAGAAAACCCTTCGATACGATGTCAGATGAAGATAATTTTTATATGTAAATTGTAGAGCTCAATGAGATCTACAACTTTGTAGTTTTGAGTTTTTTCATTTGAGGACGTTAAGATGCTCAAAAAAATAATTTAAAATTTCGGCGCCTCCCGAAAATAGAAAACCGCTTTTGAAACCGGCCGAGGACCAAATTCGTCCGGTTTTGATAGTTGGAGGGTGTTTCTTGACCGGTTTCATAGTTGAAGGTTGAAAATCGAACTTTGGTGCAAGTTGAGGGTTGTAAAACGTACTTTACCCTTTTATTTTTTACAGCCAATCGGTCATCATACAGAAATCTTGCAACTTTTGTTCTGGAAAAAAAAGGAATGTTGTCATAGTTACAGATCTCATGCTACCAATGAGCATAAATGCATAATTGGAACATACTTTCAACAAAATACTTGTTGAACAGTCCTGGGGAACTGTTTACTGACTGATATTCGCGTCGCTGCTTAAGGTTTCCCGAAGTTCTGTCCCCCCTCAAAGTACAAGAGATGCACTCTATCAAGGTCTGCCCTCAAATGTCAAGTCTGCTCTTCGAACAAGACTACTAACTTCCACAGAATCTGAAGAGGTACTCTGATGCTGTGGAATATGATGCTCCATTATCCACATTGATAACATCCACACGGGAGCTTTATTTTTCTAAACATTATTTCCTGCTGCGTTAGGTTCCGATCACTAAAATCAGGAGTTCGATGGAGAAAACTTTGCAATGGATTGTCCCGGTTGCCAATAATACGGCCAGGTACTTCAAATTGAATTGCTTTAGCTACCAAAAAAAAAAGTAGAATCGACTCTGATGTTAACCCTTGTTTGTAATGCTATGAACCAGAGCGCACCATGGATTCGGATGGGTTGGCGAGTGGGCGAACACAGGGTAAGATAAGACACTCATCAATTCTTCTTTTTCAAGAGTAATTACTATTCTCAAAGTACTAAGCTAAATGTGTGTCCCCAAACTGAAGAACTCTCCGATTCGTGCTTGTGCAGGAATGATCCGTCACGGAAACAGGCTGGTCAACCTGACGCGCTGAGGATCGAGACCCTGTATCACGCGGACAAGGAGAAGGCCGACGCGTGCATACTGGACCTGGTGGTGTGGCTCCACATCCTGATCAGCTACAGCAGGCCGCCTAACAACAGGTCACCGAGCCGATCCCCCGTGCGTTCGCCGGTGCACTTGGGCGTGGCCCCGGCGGTGCCAGCAGCAGCATCGTCCAGGGGCCCAGCTGCTCCTGGGCTCACCCGAGAAGACCGCGAGATGCTGCAGGACGCATACACCCGGCGACGGTCCGCTGGGACGACTGGGAAGAGCAAGAGCCAGGAGCTGTCCACGGCGGCTGCGGCGGGCCGCGGCCACAGGCTGGCGCTGAGCAGGAACGACAGGACTGAGCAAGAGCGGCAGCCACTGCTGCCCGTCGGCGTCGCGGGAGCGGGAGCACGGCGGCGGCAGGGTGTCCCCCCTGGCGACGGGCAGGTCTCCCGCCTCGTCGTCGCCCGTGGCTGTTGGCTTCGACATCGACCGGATCAGGTTGGCGCTGGACGTGATGGACAGAGTGGATGTGCAGCAGAAGCAACCGTGAGGCTGGTCACTGCATGCGTGTCTCGTTCAAGAAACGCAGTGAAGTGTGAGTGTAGTATGCATGGCGTGGATGTTTGTGAGTGTGAAGTGTTGATGGGAAGGAAGGGAGAGGTGTAGTAGGCGAGGTTTAGGAATGGGAAACCAAGATTTCGTGAGTGATCATCAGGATTACTAGCATATTAGCATACATAATGCCTGCAGAAACACTGCCGGATGGATAGCGCATATATATATACACATGCATGCATAGGTAAGATTTTTCTCCTTTTTGTTTGTCTTTCTCTCGGGCGGTCAGTATTTGTATATGTACCGTGCCAAATCATCAGGCCAAACAAACTCTGTTGCTTGTAAGCTGTAATAACTGTATATATTATTGTACATACAAGTCGCGAAAATGCAGTAGGCATGCACTCCCGGTGCAAGTTGAGTAGTAAAGCCGTAAAGCATGCTCCTGCTTTGGGCTTGTTGACATTGCTGGGAAGCCATCCAAGATTGCTGCGGCGTGTATGCATCGCCAGATCACAGATCCGTAGGCCAGGAGACGAAGCCGTTCGGCTCACCTTAAAAGCGGCACTATTCAGCCTAATTTTTTAGTCAAAACAGTATTTTTCTCTCACGACATTTTAGCGGAAACAGTGTTTTTTTAGTCAATTTCAGCCAAGCGAACGGGTTGTGGATGGCTATTCCTGCCACCATGCCTTGCCTGGTGAGTGGTGACTGCACTGCAATAGAGTAGTACATGTACATGCACATGCTCATGACCTTGAGAGGCAAAGGCGATGCTGAAGCAGCGTGAGCGTCAGGAAGTGCTTGCGATACCGCTCGCATAGCCGGAACCCGGACACCGGAGAGATCAGATCAGTGAGGAAGCGTCAAGAGACGGACAATTCAGCTGAAGAGCGAGCGAATGCTGCGTCAGCAGAGTAGAGAGGGACGTCGACGCGCGCGGATGATGTGTGGGGGGTGGACTGGTGGCTCCGTGTCTGTGTCTGTGTCTGTGTGTGTGCTACTACATACCAGGTAACCGCCATGGGAAGCGAACGATCTCGCCGTGCGTACCACTACGGCACTACCAGCTCGATCGCCCCTGCCCTGCTAGCTATAGCTGGTCCATATATATGCGCCTAGAGTTGTTGCCTGTATCTCTGTCGTATGTACCCATGCGGCTCGGCGATGTTCACAATGCGCCCGCCGTTGCATGCTTGCGATTCTCCGTCCAGTCTTTCCGCCATTGCTGACGCAGTGACGCAGCGTGAAGCCCATGGAATGCCATGACGACGACCCTTCGTCTTTGCATCACATCACATGGGTGACGACTCAGAGACCAGAAGCAAGCAAGCAAGCGTGGCTCCGTTCACTTGTCTGAAATTAGCTGAAAAATACTGTTCCGACTAAATTGTTGTGAAAGAAAAATACTGTTCCAACTAAAAAAAAAGCTAAACAAGTCAAATATGGGATAAACCGAACCAGGCCGATTGACCTTCGTAAACAGCCGCTTCAACACCCGTTCCACACGTCGTATATATGGTGTGAATGTTAGGTTACGTTTTTTTTTTGAGCAAATGAAGGTTAGGTTACGTGCCCGGTGCCCGCAGGAAGTCCAGCCATAGGGTCCACAGGCGCCTCCATCAAAGTTGATCCAAATGCAACATACCGAAAGAAGCGGGCAAGCTGGACGACGTAGACGTTAGAATACCAGTATTTATACCTACGTACGGCCACTGCCTTGCCAAAGTTACTCAATTTTCGTTCAAAAAAAAAGAACCACATGCTCGTACTTTTTTTTAGAATTACACCGCACAATGTGACACCCACAGCACGCACGCACGCTCACTTTTTCGCAAAGAGTGATGTGTACAGATATTGTATTGGTGGAAGTACATGAGCAGGAATAGCACGCTTCCGCGGTTCCAAAATCAAAGGTTTGTTTATTTTTATTTAGAAGATACATATAAGTAATATATTACTATGATGATATGAGAAGAGATGTCCTAACCAATAATAATGGAAATAATACTGTAAAAAAATCTTAAATTTAGTTTTGAGATAAGCTATGATGTCGATTTATTTGCTGGAGATTGCAAAATAATAAAGTAGTGTACATGCAAAAATCTTCCATGTATTCTCGCTCGATGATTAACTAACGGAAAGCGATGAGGACGCGTCAGCACAAGATATATTATTACGACTCCATGTGTTTCAGGCGAAAGTGCAAACGTCGAGTGACGACAACAGGAAGGGTGTGTCGCCCATTGGCGCGCAACTTTAATTTCTGACCAAAACCAACTAGTAAGTGCAACAGTGCCTGTGCATTAAAACGTGTTGTTTAAGAACATAAGTGTCGAGTATCGATATTAGGAATATCAAAGTAAGAAAGTTAGCGCCCACGCTGTCTTTGGCTCGAGATATATTAAAAGGTCTCGTCCGATTCTAAGGCCGCGGGCTCCGTCTCGCCCGACCCATTGGGTGCTGGCTTCATCTCGCCCGACCTCGAGGCCACGGGCTCCGTCTCGCCCGACCTCGAGGCCGCGGACTCCGTCTCGCCTGATCCCTTGGGTGTGGGCTCTGTCTCGTCCGACCCTAAGGTCGCGGGTTCTGTCTCACCTAAGGTCGCGGGCTCCGTCTCGCCCGACCTTGAGGACACGAGTTCCATCTCGTCTGACGGGAACCCATACCGCCACAAACCACTCTAGGTCCAAGCGTATGAGCCTGAGTCAAAACTCTGACGTCAGAGAAGAGGCTGGCACGCCTCGATGTAACCCATGGCCATGACGGGCCATACCTGGGGATTCACATCAAGAATAGTATCGGGCGTGCCGGTGCTGTTCTGCCTAATTCTCGTACGGACGCTGGCAGGCGCGTTAGTTCACCACGACGTGTGCTGGGTTGGAGTGAAACGCCATTACCGGCAGATGACGCCTGCGCACGGCGCCAGTGACGAACAGGGCAGCGACATGGAACCGTCTCTGTTGACATCTATAGGATCGACGGGACCCGCATGAAGGAGAAGAAGGACCTGGGAACCCTAGAATCCTTCTTCTCTCTCTCGTTCTTCTCCTTTTCCTCCTCTGTAACCCGCGCTTTCCTGTTGTCTATAAAAGGGGAAGCAGGGCCCCCATGGATCGAGATCTCGACACGGGGGATAAAAAATACAAGAGCACGACATGAGCACATGGCTGAGCGGCAAGCGAGCTCTCAGCACCCGTTCACTTCTTCCACCAGAGACTTGGGATCTTCTCCCTATCTCGCCTGTTTGTAACCCCTACTACAAACCAAGTGCCGGTAACATGAGCAGCAGCAAACTAGACGTAGGGACGTTTTCGCCCGAACCAGTATAAACCCTTGTGTCCTCCTGAGCACACCATCCAAGCCAGACTGTGCAAATACAAATTTACTCGTTAGTGGTCCGAAAACACCGACAGTTGGTGCACCAGGTAGGGCTTTTTGCGTGTCTCGACGTTCACATCAGGCCTCAGGAGGGCTAGTCATGGTGTCAGCTGGGTCCCGGGCACGCACGTGCGCTTCGGGAACCTAGACTTTATTATTACGACAGAGGAAGAGTTGGCGCAGGTTCCCGCCGCTGTCCAGCCTCTCCACTTCGCTGGCCTCGACGTGATCACTGAGGCACTTGAGGAGCTGTAGTTGCACGCACCGAAAGGCCTGCGCCCCCTAGGAGCGACCAGCTCCTTGGCTTCGATTATGGGAGGCTAGAGCGCCAGTTCGGCGCCTTCCTAGGACCCCGACCGTCTCGGTAGGACCTAGCGCTGCCTCACCTTCTCGTTCGCCAACTGTCATGACATAGCTTGCCGAAGGAGAGCCACTCTCCCTGGAATACCTCATCCGAAGCACCTCGACAGCGCTCCTGTTCGGTCTGCACAACGCCAGCAGAGATCAGTTGGCCACCTTGTGGCGCAGCGGGTGCCCCATCCCTTACGAACGACGAGTTCATGGGGATGATCGAATACGTCACGGAATCTTTCCATGACATTCTTGCGGGAGAATCAGAGTCGCCCTCTGACTCTAACTCCAGCAGGGGGAGCCATCACCCCTCGTGAGAATGTTTCATGGCAGGTACCCTCGAGGGATACATCAAAAGCATCCACGAGGGAGGGGCTACCCCAATAGATGACCTCGATGATGAGGTTGAGGGGGATGCAAGGGCCTCGTCTCGCCTGTGGGTAGAGCAGCTAAGGGCGTGACACCAAGAGCTCGAAGAAGCATGACTCTAGCTCGAGCAGGAACGCGTGGAGCTCGAGCGAGAGATTGAAAGCCATGGAGAGGGGGGCGCGCACGCCGTGGCCCACGACATGAACTGGAGGATCATCAAGGAAGATAAAGCCCTCCCACACTACACCTAGGCAACCTTGAACATCGCTGCCGCGGTGACCTTGCTCTAGGGGCTTCTAGAGCCGTGACACCGAGGATCGTTGGCTCATTGCGAGATTCGCACACTACTCGAGCGTGCGGTGGCATAGCAGGCCAAGAGCTCGTTGTCCCGATGACATGAGCTCGATGCCAGCCAGTGCCTGCCCTCAGAGCGACCCGATAGGGACATTGTCAGTCCACCAGGCATAGCGAGGTGGTAGGCCGTGCACCGTGGCCCTAGTGCATGAGTGTCTCGGCCTCCACCGTGACGTGTGGAACACCCTAGATGCCCATGGTGATGAGAGGGAGGAGGCTAGCCGTAGCTACTACCTTCATCGTGGGGGATGCTACGACCACAACGAGGACCGAAGCTTGAGCCCCGACTTGCCGGGACCTCAGGTCTTTGGCCGACACATCCTCAACGATGTCTTCCCACCGTGGTACCGACCGCCGACCAACATCCCAAAATACTCCAAGGGAAACAAACCTCGAACTTTGGCTCAAAGATTATCGGTTTGCTTGCCAAGCTGGTGGAGCGGATTGTGACAATTTCATTATCTGCAACCTTCCATTATTCCTGACCAATTTAGTGCGAACGTGGTTGGAACACCTTCTGCCCAACTAAATCTAAAGTTGGGCGGACCTAAAAGAGATCTTCGTAGGAAACTTCCAGGGCACATACGCGCGTCCTGGGAACGCATGGGATCTCAAAAACTATCGATAGAAGTCCGAGAAAACTCTTCGTGGGTACATCCGACGCTTCTCTCCATAGTGCAACGAGCTACCTAACATCGCCAATGTCGACGTCATAGGAGCTTTCCTATCCGGGACCACCTTTGATTCCCTAATTCACAAGATGGGACGTAAGGGCCCGCGAACCACCAAGGAGCTCCTCGACATCGCCACCAGCCATGCCTCGGGCGAGGAGGTGGTCGGGGTGATTTTTGATCACCCCAAGGGCAAGGCAAAATGTGATGAGGACGCTGGTGAAGGTGCCTCCAACCGCCCCAACAACAAGAAGAACAAGCAGCAGCGCGAGTGATTGCTCGTGGCCACTACTGACTGCAAAGGGGGTTGGAAGCCCGCCAAGGGTACCCCGAACCACTTTGAGAAGCTGCTCTAAGGGCCATGATAGAACCATGCCTTCCCCGTCAAGCACCTATACAAGGACTGTGTCCTCATGAAGCAGTTCTTGTCTAGAGGCTCCAACAAGGGGGAGCATAGGAAGGAGCCCAAGTCGGCCGCAGATAACTCCGAGGGGAAGGATGGTGGATTTTCGATGATGGATGGCTGCCTCATGATCTTCAGAGGGTCGACAGCCCATGACTCCAAGCGTCGCCAGAAGCTTGTGCACCGTGAGGTCTATACGGCCGAGCTAGCCATGCCTTCCTTCCTCCAATGGTTAGAGTCCGCCATAACCTTTGATCAGACCGACCATCCGGAATTGTCCCATAGCCAGGAAGATATCTGCTCGTGGTCGACCTGATCATCGGCACGAAGCGGCTCACCAAGGTGCTAAATGATGAAGGTAGCGGCCTCGACATCATGTACACTGAAATGCTCGACACCATGGGCATCGACCGATCGCGCATCCGGTCGACTGGGGTGCCTTTCTACGGCATCATGCTTGGAAAGTAGGCCATGCCACTTGGGCAGATCGATCTGCCCATCACCTTTGGGAATCCAACCAATTATAGGATGAAGACCCTTACCTTTGAGGTGGTCGGGTTCCACGAGACCTACCACGCCATCCTAGGACGTCCATGCTACACGAAGTTCATGGCCGTCCCCAACTACACCTATCTAAAGTCGAAGATGCCAGGGACATGCGAGGTTATCACCATTGGCACCTCCTTCTAGCATGCCTACGAGTGCGAGGTTGAGTGCTGCGAACACATAGCGGCAATTGTCGCCTCTAAAGAGCTCTAGGGCATCAGGGAGGAGGTTGTTGAAGAAACACCCGACCCCAAGTGGTCGGCCGAGTCTTTTGAGCCTATAGAGGGCGCCAAGGAGGTCCTCATAGATCCTAGCGGCTCTGAGGGCAAAGTGGTGCGCATCGGCACCACGCTTTCCTCCAAATTGGAAAGCGCACTCGTCGACTTCCTCCGTGCCAACAGAGACATCTTTATGTGAAAACCCTCAGACATGCCAGGCATTCTGAGAGAAGTCACCGAGCATGCCTTGAAGATCAGGCCAGGCTCCAAGCTAGTGAAGCAGCGCCTACGTCGCTTCGATGAGGAGAAACGTAGGGCCATTGGTGAGGAGATTGTGAAGCTTTTGGTGGCCTGTGTTCATCAAGGAAGTATACCACCCTGAGTGGTTAGCCAATTCCGTTCTTGTACAAAAAAGAGTGGGAAATAAAGAATATGTGTTGACTACACGAGTCTCAACAAAGCATGTCCAAAGGATCCGTTTTCTTTGCCATGCATAGACCAAGTAGTCAACTCGACCCCAGGGTGCGAAACCCTTTGCTTCCTTGATGCGTACTTCGGGTACCATCAAATCACAATGAAAGAGTCTGACCAGCTCATGACATCTTTCATCACCCCATTCGGATCATTTTGCTACATCATAATGTCAGTTTGGCCTAAAGAATGCAGGGGCTATGTACCAACGCTGCATGCTCAAGTGTTTCAGGGATCTCATCGGGTAGACCATCGAGGCCTACGTCGACGACATCGTGGTCAAGTCCAAATAGGCTGACCAGCTCGTAGCCGACCTAGAGTAGACCTTCATGCAAACTCTGAGCAAACTGACATCAAACTTAACCCCAAGAAGTGTGTTTTCAGGGGTCCCAAGGGGTATGCTGCTAGGTTTTATCAGTCTCCAAGTGCGGCATCAAAGCCAACCCAGAGAAGATCTTGACCATCACTGAGGATGGGCCCGATTCAGAACATAAAGGGGGTACAAGCGAGTTATAGGGTGCCTCACCGTGCTCAGTCACTTTATCTCATGCCTCAGCGAATGTGGTCTCCCCCTCTATCGTCTTCTGAAGAAGGCCGACCACTTTGAATGGATGCCCAAGGCCTAGGAGACACTTGACAAGGTCAACCAGGTCCTGACAAAGGCCCTGATCCTAGTCCCCCCCAATTGATAGGGAACCGCTTCTACTCTACATTGTGGCCACCACGCAAGTGGTCAGCACCGCCCTAGTGGTAGAGCGAGAAGAAGAGGGACACGCCCTCAAAGTGCAACGTCCCATGTACTTCATTAGTGAGGTCTTGTCCGATTCCAAGACTCGCTACCCCCAAATCCAAAAACTCCTGTACACCATTCTTATCGCCAAGAGGAAGTTGTGCCACTACTTCGAGTCGCATTCAGTGATGGTCGTGACATCCTTCCCTCTTGATGAGGTCATCCAAAACTAGGATGCCATAGGAAGAATTGCAAAGTGGGTACTCAAGCTGATGGGTCAAGGCATTTCATATGCCCCTTGGATGGCCATCAAGTCCCAAGTGCTGGTTGATTTCATTATAGAGTGGACCAAGATCCAAATGCCACCAGTAGTCATCGACCAAGAGTACTGGACGATGTACTTTGAAGGATCGCTGATGAAGAAAGGCATCGACATGGGGCTGTTCTTTGTTTTACCCCCTAGGGTACGCATGAGGTACATGGTTCACATCTATTTCCCCTCCAACAATGTGGCTGAGTATGAGGCACTCATCAATGGCCCGCGTATCGCCATCGAGTTGGGTATCCAATGGCTTGATGTCTAGGGCGACTCCCAGCAGGTCATCGACCAAGTCATGAAGGAATCAAGCTGCCACAATGCCAAGATGGCTACGTATTGCCAAGAAGTCTGCCAGTTGGAGGACAAGTTCGACTGTCTTGAGCTCAATCACATCTTGAGGCATCTCAACGAGGCGGCCAATACGTTGACGAAAATGGTGTCTGGCTGAGAGTCGGTGCCAATGGGTGTCTTCGCCAATGATCAATACAAGCCTTGGGTCCACTACATGGAACCAGAATAGACCTGTGATGGGCCGCCTGCCCTAGGCTTAGGGTCTAACCAGCCAATGGCTCCATCTGACCCCAAAGTCATGGAGTTTGACGAGGATCCAGTGATAGAGGCCGACCCTCTAGCCGACTAGAGGACGCCTTACCTTGACTACCTCCTCCATGAGGTGCTACCGATGGACAAAACAGAGGCTTTGGTGGCTCGCATGTCATGCCAAGTCCTTTGTCATTATTGAGGGCAACCTCTATAGGCAAAGCCATACTGGGATCCTACAGCGCTGCATCCCCATTGAACAAGGAAAGCAGTTGCTGAGTGATATCCATGGTGGGGTCTATGGGCACCATGCCGCACCTAGGACCCTGGTCAGAAATGCGTTCCGACAAGGCTTCTACTGGCCGACTGTAGTAGCCGATGCTGAACAAATTGTGCATGCCTATGAAGGGTGTTAATACTACACTCGGCATACCCACCTGCCAGCCCAAGCACTCCAAACGATCCCCATCACGTGGCCATTCATGGTCTAGGGTCTTGATCTGGTCAGACCTCTCAAGAGGGCGCCCAGGTGCTATATGCACTTGCTTGTCGCCGTAGACAAGTTTACAAAGTGGATAGAGGCTCGACCGATCTCCACGATCAAGTCTGAGCAAGCCATGCTATTCTTCCTTGACATCGTCCATTGCTTTGGAGTCCCAAACTCTATTATCACGGACAACGGCACATAGTTCACTGAGAAAAAGTTCCTCCAATTCTACGATGAATACCACATCCATGTCGATTGGGCCATCGTGGCACATGCTGCACAAATGGGCAGGTCGAGGGCACGAATGGAATGGTCCTACAAGGCCTCAAGCCTAGGATCTTCAACCGGTTGAACAAGTTTGGCAGACAATGGGTCATAGAGCTTCCCACGGTGCTCTAGAGCCTGAGGATGACCCCTAGCCGGGCCACCAGCTACACGCCATTATTCATGGTCTATGATTCTGAGGCTATCCTTCTAACTGACCTCGATTATGGAGCACCGAGGGTTAAGATGTACGCCGAATAGGGAGGTAAGACGTCCCTCGAGGATGCCATGGACCAACTAGATAAAGCGCATGACGTTGCCCTCCTCCGCTCGGCCAAGTACCAACAAGCGTTGCGCCGGTACCACAACTGTTGAGTGCGGGGTCGAGCCTTCAAGGTCGGGGACCTGGTGCTCCGCCTCGTCTAGAGCAACAAGAACCACCACAAGCTCTCTTCGCCGTGGGAGGGACCATATGTCATCATAGAGGTGCTCTGACCAGGCACCTATAAGCTCAAGACCATCAACGACAAAGTCTTCATCAACACCATGAACATCGAATAGCTACATCGCTTTTACCCTTAATCTACGCATGCTTTCTCTTATCGGTTTCGCTATCGTCTCCTCGATCTTTAGTGACACCCGACTCCAGCAACGGCAAGGGGTCGGGTCTCACTCGGGGGTTGATAAGAGCATATCTATTGGTAGACATTCTCTATGCCTGACCCTTTCTCATGTTAAGATCTAGAACGGAAACAAACAGCTGAGTAAAACTGGTCGGACCGCAAGAAACCTACGCCCCAGTGGCTATAGCAGTTTTTGCTCACCAGCGTGATCAGAGTTTTTTGCCTGCAGCCTGAGCTTTTTAGCCTTAACTATGGAAAGAATCAGAACGCATTAAAGAGTATATCTACCCAGCAAACATTCTCTGTGCCCGACCCTTTCTCACTGTTAAGATCTAGAAGCAAGGGTTGCAGGAAATGAACGCTGAGTAAAATTGGTTGGACTGCAAGAAACCTACGCTCCAGCGGCTACGACATTTTTGCTCACCAGCGTGATCAGAGTTTTTTCACCCGCACCCTGAGCTTTATAGCCTTAACAACGAAAAGGGTCGAAAGACATTAACCTTTTTCTAAAAAAAGGGGAGAAGAGCTAAAAATCTATTTGGCCATAATGAAAATTAAGAGCCTGTCTGTCATAGAACCTGACTAATTCATAAGAGCACAAGTACAATGGCAGTCCAGCAAGCGGTCGCACTGTCATACTTGAGCCCATATAAACCCAGTAGTCTATCGAGTACCCCGACGGGCCTCGATAAATGATCCACAACCAACCAAGATCAGTATATGATTTAACATATATGTCACATATTATATAAAGTTCATAGATACATTTCCATCATCAGAGTACGAAACAAGTTATTACAAACCAAGTTTGATAGATAATAGCGGAAGCAAATTAAGTTTGAAAGTAGCATTTGCCAACATAGTTTAATATAGTGCCAACATACGATCACAGTCCACAAAAGCATGTAGAGGGATTAATAAAGAAGCCTGCCCAAGGCCTACTCCTCATCCACAGCGGGATAGAAGCAACTCTTGCAATAACCATGATAAACTAGTGCCATCTATAACAATAGGGAATAAAACCCTGAGTACGAGAAGGTACTCAGCTAGACTTACCCATCATAAACCAAAAATAAATTGACTCCAAGGATTATGCAAGGCTGTATAAGTGGAGATAGCTTGACAACATTTGCATAAAAAGCGAGTAACTTAGTTATACAATTATAATTCCGTTATCAAGTTATTTATAACTATCCATCTCTAAATTAGCAACTATCATGTGCCAAACATGTGGTATATCTTTTTAAGAGCATGCAATAGTAACCATAGCAGGTATAGTAATTCTATGTTTATTCGAACCATCATATTCCATAATACAATTACTACGATATTGGGGCTAGCTAAGTTTTTCACTATCCAGGAGAGACGACGATTTGAATTGATTTCAACCAGCTAGGAATTTATTCCTAACACAAACCCAGGCGGACCAGATCAACGGTCACCTTAGGTCACCTTTGGTACAACTCAAATCCACATGTCACGGGGTTAGCCCAGCGCCGCACAATTAGGGACAACCAACTGCCAGGACGTTCAGGACTATCCTGCCCTTGGGCTCATGTCTGGCTTCCCCGCACATCCTTACTACCATCTAGAG
Source organism: Miscanthus floridulus (assembly GCF_019320115.1). Classification (NCBI taxonomy): domain Eukaryota; kingdom Viridiplantae; phylum Streptophyta; class Magnoliopsida; order Poales; family Poaceae; genus Miscanthus; species Miscanthus floridulus. The sequence continues at coordinate 78,943,040 of NC_089586.1, forward strand.
TGCGCACTCTTACAGAGCGGGGCTCAGCCTGAGTTGAGCTACTCGGCTTCGCGGTCGGAAGGAGTTATCCGGCCAGCTAAGTGATAAGCATGCGTTCAATCTTGTCAGAAGTGCCAACAACGGTACGGTCCTTAATCGGCACATACTGAAATCATTTGAGTCAATCTACCATAGACTTCCGCCTGACCTCCATTTACTTTTACCCCATGGTTCTTTTCCACGATAGCAAATATAGCCAACCGTGCTTTGGTACCCACCTATATCTCGCAGGTGACAGGGAAATCACCCGACTTCTACTGGTCTAAGCAGGGCTAAGCATATATTCGATCCTGTACCTACATAGGGTTAAAGGTGTATTTTTGGACAAAAAAATCATATGCATCAAGTGGTTCCAATAAACTCTTATAACCTAATGCATCAATCATAAAGGACTCGAGTAATATTTTGTAAAACACTAGGGAGACTTAGAAGTGCTCCTGGGGCTTGCCTTTCAGAAAAGAAGTGGGGCGGTGGTCAGGGCACTCCAGAAGCTCTTCTAGGGTCTACTCCTCGCCTTTAGGGAGTTGCGGCTTGAGGAATCTCCTGCTGGTCCCCTTCCTATCCTTCGTTGAACTCCAGCAACGTTATCTCCTCTGTCAATCCTAGATGCATGAATATGGCATAAGATATTACTGAATGCATATATGCTGACAAGTATAGTATGATGACACATGCTGAATGCATTCAGTGTAAGTATTCTTAACAGCATGGTGTTCAAAGTAATAACAAGTGCATCACATTTTACCGAGTATGTACATATCTCTTCTTGATTACTTAATCAAACACTTCAACAATTTATTTACTATACCATAAAATAGCAGCTAATTGTTTTACTCATAACAGAAGTTCTACTTATCCAAATGCTGTGATCTTGGACTTTCTGGAAAGCTTATAAAACTGATCTACAACTCTCTTTTAATACTCTTACTGTGATTCAAGAGTTGTATAGGGCAAACAAATTGTTCAATAAAATCTGTCCAGAAGGCAAACATTTCGGACAGCAAACTTGTAACAGCTAGAACTCAAAAACCCTAAGCCCTATGACTGTAGAAATTTAACAGAAGGTAGATTATTAAGTTATATACAACTTTGTTATTAACAAGTTTTACAGCAAAGACCATTATCCATATGAAATCATCCACACAATTCAAAACTATACATGTAGCTTTGTATTTGAATTATAAAGTGATAATTAGTTATTTGCATACCATCAATGGCTTATAAGCCTTACCATTGACATCAATAGTTACTATGCATCATAAGAACCATAGAAAACGTCATACTTAATCACAATCTAATTATTTAAATGCCTTTATTAATTTAATTAAATAATTAGGGTAAATAATAAACATACACCAAATGTGCACAATAAATTCTCAGAAAATTACATTGGACTCCTAATGCTCACAATATGCTACTGTAAAAATTTCATACTATTTGCACATGTATAACATCCTATGCAAAAATGACAAGCTAGCAAGGGTTATTTTAGTGAAAATGGAAAACATACAAAAAGCACTCATTTACTATATTTAAATCACCATGAAAAATACTAGAAAAATACACATTTCATATTTTTATAAAAAAACTGCACTTCCTAAGGAATACAACAAATTTTGGTTCACAAGATTTGGATCTCTACAACTCCACTTATCATTTTTTCAAAGTTTGCATCAAATCTAAAAACAGATGACCTAGCTTTCTCAATCGAGTCACTGACAGCTGGAGCCCTCGGTTCAGTTGACCCCACACATCAGCAATGACAATACAGAGCGTGACGTGGGACAACCGACGTTTGCCGACGGTGACCCTCTCCGACGACGGTACCGACCCAACCATGATCCCCTTGACCTCCCGCACCTATTGAGCTGACAAGATGGACCTATTGCCGGAGCTAAGCATGGCGGCGACGTCAATGGCGGCACGGTAGAGCAGGACGACAGCGCTACACTGGCGGTGACCGCGGCGACTCGATCTAGTGAGTCTACGAGCTGCTACACACGACGGTGGTTCTAGAGCACCAACCGCTATGGCGAAAGGCAGTCAGAGGCGGTGTGGCCACGACGACTTACCGGGCACGGTTAGTAAGCAAATGTGGGCGCGGTGAGACTCTAGGATGACGGTGGAGTGGTTGCGGTGCTCGGTGGAGGTGGCACGGTGCTCGGCGGAGGTGGCGTGGTGAAGCGACGTGACACGGCGCAAGGCGAGAGGGGTGGCCGACAATGGTGACGGCGGCGCTGTCCGCTGCTGTGGCTACTACGGGTAGGCAAAGGAAGAGGTAGAGAGCGAAATGAAAGCACGGGATGGAGCGGGCGAGTGCTGGGGATGATGAAGGCGCGTTGTGGCTCAACGTGGCCTGGCTGCTCAGACCAGCAGTGACATGCGACTTCACTTCCACCACGTAGGGGCCATGCTCTGTTGCTGGTCGGCCACTGAAGACCAAACGAGTTGGCCATCAGAGCCCCGAACCCAGCCTGACGACGCGATCTGATGGCGATAAAACTCCTAATCCGTAGCTCCATAGTGCAAATAATCTAAACAGAACTCGTAGCCCTAAGTACCAGCTACAAAACTCCTGTAGAAATCAAGGTCTAATTTGCAATGGATAGAGAGTAAAATCAATTCAAAGTAGTGACCATCAAACTGCAAGCACGCAAGACTTAGAAAATTTTTCCTAAGTGCTGAAATAAATGAAATGCTGATCCTTGTGAGCAATTTTTAAGTATGTTAGGAGCTAAACTAGCCTATGACCCAAAAATAAAAGTTGTTCCTCTCATCCAACACTGCAACTTTACTTTAGTGCACACATCCATGCAAGGTCTCTATCATACAGTTCAAACTTGGTCAAATCTATTACATTCAAATGATGACTTATACTTGAACTATGACTTAGTGAACAAATTAGCCCTAGCCATGAATACCAAAGTTGTTCATCATGGCATTCTAAACATGTTTAAGCTATTCCCAAGTTCACACAATCATTTCATATATGAGTTACACATAAAGCTTTCTAGGTCAACATATATAATATCACTTAAGGACTTGATCATATAAAGTGACCTTCATGAACATTGTTCCACTAGTCATCCTAAGTATAGCTATGTTGTTTTAGTGACTCACATCAACCATCTACCTGTATTCACTCATGATCATATGCATATATACAAGGAAACATAAAATAACAAGCATGTTTCATATGTCTCAATCACATGTTTCAATTGTAAAAGCTTATATATGAATGCTCGATGCTCATGCTCATGCAATGCAAGTCAAATTATGCAAGCTTAATACCTAGGGTGTTACAGCCCCTCCCCCTTATAAAAATCTCATCCCGAGATTTGCAAGATGTACCATTCTTGGAAAAAGGCGGGATAAACCTTATGTAAGTAATCCTCTCTTTCCCACGTGGCATCTTGTCCGCTATGATTATTCTATACCACCTTATAAAACTTAATGATCTTACTCCATGTTACTCTTTCCATCTCTTCTAACACTCGGATTGGCTTTTCTTCATAGGTCAAATCCAATTGAAGCTTTATGTTGGTGGGTGTAATAGCTTCCTTAGGTACACAAAGACATCTCTTCAACTGAGAAACATGGAAGACATCGAATATTGCACTCATCTCCGATGGAAGTTGTAACTTATAAGCGACATTCCCATTCCGTTCAATAATCTTGTACGACCCTACATATCTAGGCGCAAGCTTCCTTTTCACTCTAAATCTCTACACTCCTTTCATGGGTGACACTTTCAAGTATACATAGTCTCCTACCTCAAAGGTCAATGGTCTTCTTCTTTTATCAGCATAACTCTTTTGTCTGGATTGAGCGGCTTTCATATGCTATTGAATAATACACACTTGTTCTTTAGCTTCAGTGACAAAGTCGATACCAAAGTATCTCCTTTCACCTGGGCTCAATCCAATTCAATGGGGTTCTACATTTTCTACCGTACAAGGCTTTAAAAGGAGCCATCTTGATGCTTGCTTGATAACTGTTGTTGTAGGAAAACTCAGCTAATGGTAACCATTTCTCCCATGAACCCTTGGAAGATATAACACAAGCTCTCAGCAAATCTTCTACGATCTGGTTTACTCGCTCAGTTTGTACCAAAGTTTGTGGATGGTATGCCGAACTTCTAATCAGCTTAGTTCCCAAAACCTGGTGCAAGTGCTCCTAGAAATGGGCTATAAACTGTGGTCCTCGATCTGAGATTATGGTCCTAGGTACTCCATGTAGTCTCATGATCTAAGAAACATACAGCTCAGCGTACTTCCCCATGTGATACCTTATGTTCACAGGTATAAAATGTGCTGACTTGGTGAGACAATCTACAATGACCCATGTGGAATCATGACCTTGCTATGTCAACGGAAGGCATGTGATAAAGTCCATACTAATTTCTTCCCATTTCCAACCTGGGATAGGCAATGGTTGAAGTAATCCAGTAGATTTCATATGAACAACTTTTACTCTACTACAGTTATCGCACCTAGCGACATAGGCTGCGATCTCCTTCATCTTAGTCCACCAAAAATGGGTTTTCAAATCTTGATACATCTTACTACTGCCCGGATGGATAGTCAATTTGGATGAATGAGCTTCATCTAAAATTTAATTTCTAAGCTCACGGTCTTTCGGTACCACAAGTCAGTCCTCAAACCATAGCACACCCCTTTCATCTAATCTGAAATGCTTAGTTTCTTGCTCTTGCATCTTTCTCTTGATGTGAAATATACCTACATCTGTCTTCTGTAGTTCTATGATTTTGCTCTCAAGTGAACAATTGATAGTGATATTGTGCAGTACAACATGATGTAACAAATTAAATCCATCTTCCAACAATGCTTCCATGGGGTTGCAATGAGATTTCCGACTAAGTGCATCGGCTACAACATTGGCTTTCCCAGGATGGTAGTGCACTTCCAAATTGTAGTCCTTAATCAGCTCTAGCCATCTTCGTTGTCTCATGTTCAGCTCTGGTTTGGTAAAGATATACTTGAGACTTTTGTGGTCAGTATATATATGACATACATTGCCCAACAAATAATGTCTCCATATCTTTAATGCATGAACAACTGCTACAAGTTCTAAATCATGCATAGGGTAGTTGACTTCATGTTTTCTCAGCTGCCGAGAAGCATATGCAATAACTCTTCCTTCTTGCATGAGCACACACCCCAAACCTATACCCAATGCATCACAAAATACATTGAAAGGTTTCTCAATATCAGGTTGTGCTAAAACAGGAGCTGTAGTTAACAGAGTCCTGAGGGTGTGAAATGCTGCTTCACATTCTGGCGTCCACTTGAACTTCTCATCTTTCTGAAGTAGTCTAGTCATAGGCTTAGCTATCTTGGAGAAATCTAGAATGAAACAACGATAATATCCTGCTAACCCTAGAAAACTCCGAGCTTCATGAACCAAAGTCGGGGCCTTCCAATCCATGACCTCTTGTACTTTCGATGGGTCTACAGATATCCCATCTCTTGATAAGATATGACCTAAGAAAGGTACTTTACTCAACCAAAATTCACACTTGCTAAACTTTGCATACAACTGATGCTCCCTCAATCTAGATAGAACAATCCTCAGATGCTCCGCATGATTTGCCTCATTCTTTGAATAAATCAATATATCATCGATAAACACAACCACGAACTTGTCGAGCTCGGGCATGAATACCAAATTCATCAGGTACATGAAGTAGGTAGGAGCATTCGTTAGTTTGAAAGACATAACCAAATACTCATATAGGTCGTACCTAGTGGAGAAAGTAGTTTTAGGTATATCCTCTGGCCTGATCTTTATCTGATGATAGCCTGATCTCAAGTCGATCTTGGAGAATACCTTTGCTTTTGACAACTGATCAAACAAGATGTCGATGCGAGGCAACGGGTACTTGTTCTTGATGGTCATAGCATTGAGTGGCCTGTAATCCACACACATTCTCAAGGACTTGTCCTTCTTCTTTACAAATAATGCTGGACATCCCCATGGAGATGAACTAGGTTGAATGAGACCTTTGTCCAACAGATCTTGTAGCTGAATTTTAAGTTCTGCTAACTCATTTGGTGGCATCCTATAAGGCCTTCTTGAGATAGGTGCCGTACCTAGCACTAACTCAATCTTAAATTCCACATCTCTATCAGGTGGTAAACCTGATAACTCCTCTAGAAATACATCAGGAAACTCACCAACCACTGGGATATCGCAAAGGTTAGTGGTTTGGATAGCACAAGCTAAGTGTTGGAGTTCAAAATTTCTGGAGAGTGGTAGTAGAAAAGCATTTCCTCCCTTGGGTTCTCTCAACATAACAGTCCGAGTGCTAGTGTTAATGAGAACACCATGATCTTTCATCCAATTCATGCCTAAGATTACACTTATGGATAACCCAGGCAATACTATCAAATCTGTTGTATACTCCCTCTCTAGTATAGAGATGAGCACATTTCTGACTATCTTATTTGTAGAAATTGTAGCCCCGACTGAACTTATATTATAACCACCCTTGCTTACTTCAATTATTTTCTGATCATGTCTAGATGCAAATGCTTGGCTCATAAATGAATGAGAAGCTCCCGAATCAAATAAAACAATAGCGGGATGCTTGTTGACAAGAAACATACCAGCCGTGACAACTTCTCCAGCGAGCACTTCCTCAACAGCGGTATAGTGCACGTATCTAGGACATGCCCTTGAGTTCACCTGCCTCTGATTGTTCTGATTCTGATTGCCATTCTTCTTAGGGTGGGGGCATTCTTTGGCCCAATGACCCACTTAATTGTAGTTGTAGCAAGGTTGATTGCTCCTAGGTCCTGTGGAGTTTCCTTGACCACCATTCCCTTTAGGTAAGGCAATAGTGAATGCCTTACGGAATACCTTCTAAGGCCTGCTGTTCTGAGCTTTTGGTGGTGGAGGCCTAAACTTAGGTGTAGGTGGGTGGAACTATGGTCTAGCTGTTATAGGAGCTCTGGACTATGAAGATTTGGAGGCACCTGCCTCAATTGCCCTCTTGCGGCCCTTAGCTGCCGCATGCATATTGTTATGGTTTTCCTAGGTCAAAGCATCACAAATAAACTCATTGTAGGTGGTGCACTTGGAATTGGCCAGTCTTCATCAGTTTCATGCTCATACCCCGCTTGAAGCTCTCTATCTTTTTCTCTTCGGTATCAACAAAACCTGGGGCATACCTGGACAGGTTGTTGAAAGCATGCATGTATTCAGTGAGGGTCTTAGTCCCTTGTGTGAGCCTCCTAAATTTAGCTGCCTTCATACGCATCAGCCCTGGGGGAATGTGATGTCCCCAAAAGGCCAACTTGAACTGCTCCCATGTTACTCATGCATTAGCAGGAAGAGAGGACAAGAAATGCGTCCACCAAATCCCTGCCAGTCTCTGCAACTGATGGGACGCATACTCAACCTTCTAGTGCTTGGTGACCCTTAGTAGACGAAACTTCTGCTCAATAGTATTGAGCCACTCATCCACCTATAGCGGTTCCTCAGCCACCTTGAAGATAGGAGGCTTTGTATCCAGAAATTCCTTGAAGGTACTGTGCTGGTTTGGCTCAGGCCCTTGTTGCTATGGGTGGGCATGAGCTGTGTTCTGTGCAATGAGGTGCAGAGCTTCCTCCATAGTTCTTTGGCTTCCCAAGAATTGAGCAAAGAACTCCTGAGCAGACAGCGGTGGCAGTGGTGGTAAGTCACCGTCGTTGCCATCATGGCTACTGCTAGCTCCTGCATGGGTGCGAGTCATCTGCAAAGTTGCAACAATAAGTGATTATTGGATGATGTCAGGAGATTACAGATGAATTATATAATCATGCCAAATAGAATTTACTAGAGAGAATCTCAAATTCATAAATAAAAACAGTGGCATAATAATTCATTCTCACAACATGACACCACTAATTTGATCACTTATCGGACTCATAGTGCCTTAACATTCAAATCATGATCACTAATAAATGAACTGGAATTGCATTAGCATTTAACCAAATGTGAGATAACATGCGAATACTAATTTTACATGATAGTCCAATCACCAACACCAAACTCAAACTATAGGTCCATAACGTAGATAGCGATGATACATCTAGTGTTTCCACTAGTCACTAATCAATCTAATCCTCATTATGATCACTATCGAGGTCAGAGATAGGATCATCTCCCTCCTCTGGCTCCACTTCTTCCTCATCGTCATCTTCTTCCATATTTGGACCATCTTCTTCCCCATCAAGGATTGGGTTCAACTGGTTGTTCAGATAGTGCACCTCATGCTGAAGGTCCATCACTCAAAGCTAAGCCTGTGCAAGATGCTGACGTAGGCCCCTTTCAGCATGGTCCTGCATGTTACTTATGGCACGGTGTCTATCTCGTTCTATTCTTGCTGCAGCGGCATGGTTGTTTGCTATGTCTCGCTAGCGCGTAGCTATGGACGCCTCAGCACGGGCGGCCTCCAACTACTCCCGTAGTCCTACAAGCAATGCTTGATCATCAGCTCTTGCTTCTTGGGCTGCTGCTCTCAGTTGATCCACTTGCTCCATTTGGGTATGGAGATTGCCCAAAGCTGCATAGGCTTGGTCAGATTCCCATCAGGCTTCACTTGCTGCTTTCTTATACCTGCGCACATGCTTCTTGAGCTTGTGTTGTGCGGCTTCAGCTCTCATGAGCTTGTCCATGCAAGTGATGTATGATTCCTACCAAAAATTCCTAGTGTCCTAGCGTGTACAAAACATCTTCATCACCGCAAACATAGCACTCATAGCGGGACTAGAGCTATTTGCCCGCTCATCCCGATCTCGGATCAATGCATTTTGGTTGCATTGTTCCTATATTGCTGTGGATGGATCCACCCGAGGAAACATACTAGCAGCACTGCCGGTAAGTGCATCCCCATGCTGCTGACATATCCTACTTAAAACCTCAAAGGCCACTACTTGGGCAGCCTCCCAAGGAGTTTTCCCTTCAGAATCCGCCTTCCACTCCTGCCAAAAAGGTGCTTGTGTGCGGGCTGGTATGGTTAGCTGCACCTCATACCATGGCTATCCCTCTAGGTACTCTACATTCCAATGATAGAGAGGTGGCTCCTGATACCCCGCAAAGTGCAAAACTCTCCAAAGCAAAGCAGGAGTTCCGAACACCATCAGGAAATTCTCACATCCGACTGGTGCTGCCATCTGTACCACCAACATGTGCAACTTTTGTGAGACAAGGCCTTAATGGATAAGGGTTATATAACCGAGTAATAAATTTATAAGGGGAGGAACAATGCAAGTATTGATTAATTATTATCATGATGCATGCACGTTCCGTACGTCCTCACAAACTTATGAAAAATTATTTCTAACGACATACACGGTGGCATACATATGTTCTCTCATATAAAGCATAACTAGTCGAGCTACACATTTCGTTGTTAGTGTACCGGCATAAGAGTTTCATTTCAGCCCAAACCCCACAATAATATATGCAGAATATAAATCTAAATACTTCCATATATGTACACCCATACATATACTTCCATATCAAAGCTACCCGATGATAGTTTATACCCACAATTAAATACGCACCATATACACATGCAAGCATGCATACACAGCTGTACCAAAGCTAACTCTCCCCGACCGCATGCTCACATCTTGCGGTCATGTCACTCCTCAACTTACCTTCTTACCTTGGCGTAGAGGCATTTGATCCATACATTACCATTCAAGTGAATGGCATCCATACAATAGCACGCCGTATGGACGACGAAACTAAAAACCCCCAAGTTAGTACTTAAATAGCCACCTAATAGTCATCAATTTGGGCATAAGGAAAGTGATCACTGGCATACTTTAGATTTCAAATACCTATTTATATAGCTATTAGTTGCTAGAAAAGGGTTTTGGAAAACAAAAACTTTTGTTTTAAATACACATGTGACAATTAACGTTGAATCTTGCTCTGATGCCAGCTGTCGCAGAACCGACCAATTCATAAGAGCACAAGTACAATGGCAGCCCACAAGCGGTCGCACTGTCATACTTGAGCCCATATAAACCCAGTAGTCTGTCGAGTACCACGATGGGCCTCGATAAACGATCCACAACCAACCAAGATCGTACATGATTTAACATATATGTCACATATTACATAAAGTTCGCAGATACATTTCCATCATCAGAGTACAAAACAAGTTATTACAAACCAAGTTTGATAGATAATAGCGGAAGCAAATTAAGTTTGAAAGTAGCATTTGCCAACATAGTTTAATACAGTGCCAACATACGATCATAGTCCACAAAAGCAAGTAGAGGGATTAATAAAGAAGCCTGCCTAAGGCCTACTCCTCATCCAGAGCAGGATAGAAGCAACTCTTGCAATAACCATGATAAACTGTGCCATCTGCAACAATGGGAATAAAACCCTGAGTACGAGAAGGTACTCAGCTAGACTTACCCATCATAAACCAAAAATAAATTGACTCCAAGGATTATGCAAGGCTGTATAAGTGGAGATAGCTTGACAACATTTGCATAAAAAGCGAGTAACTTAGTTATACAATTATAATTCCGTTATCAAGTTATTTATAACTATCCATCTCTAAATTAGCAACTATCATGTGCCAAACATGTGGTATATATTTTTAAGAGCATGCAATAGTAACCATAGCAGGTATAGTAATTCCATGTTTATCCGAACCATCATATTCCATAATACAATTACTACGATGTTGGGGCTAGCCAAGTTTCTCACTATCCGGGAGAGACGGCGATTCGAATCTATTTCAACCAGCTAGAAATTTATTCCTAACACAAACCCAGGCGGACCAGATCAACGGTCACCTTTGGTACAACTCAAGTCCACATGTCGCGGGTTTGACCAGCACCGCACAATCAGGGACAACCAACTGCCAGGATGTTCAGGACTATCCTGCCCTTGGGCTCATGTCTGGCTTCCCCACACATCCTTACTACCATCCAGAGTGCACACTCTTACAGAGCGGGGCTCGGCCTGAGTTGAGCTACTCGGCTTCACGGTTGGAACGAGTTATCCGGCCAGCTAAGTGATAAGCATGCGTTCAATCTTATCAGAAGTGCCAACAACGGTACGGTCCTTAATCGGCACAGACGGAATCATATGAGTCAATCTACCATAGACTCTGCCCGGCCTCCATTTACTTTTACCCCATGGTTCTTTTCCACGATAGAAAATATAGCCAACCATGCTTTGGTACCCACCTATATCTCACAAGTGACAGGAAATCATCCGACTTCTACCGGTCTAAGCAGGGCTAAGCATATATTCGATCCTGGATGTACACAGGGTTAAAGGTGTATTTTTGGACAAAAAAATCATATGCATCAAGTGGTTCCAATAAACTCTTATAACCTAATGCATCAATCATAAAGGACTCGAGTAATATTTTGTAAAACACTGGGAGACTTAGAAAGCTCCGGGGCTTGCCTTTTCAGAAAAGAAGTAGAGTGGTGGTCAGGGCACTCTAGAAGCTCTTCTAGGGTCTGCTCCTTGCCTTCGGGAGCTATGGCTTGAGGAATCTCCTGCTGGTCCCCTTCCTCTCCTTCGTTGAACTCCAGCAACGTTATCTCCTCTGTCGATCCTAGATGCATGAATATGGCATAAGATATTGTGAATGCATATATGCTGACAAGTATAGTATGATGACACATGCTGAATGCATTCGTGTAAGTATTCTTAACAGCATGGTGTCAAAGTAATAACAAGTGCATCACATTTTACTGAGTATGTGCATATCTCTTCTTGATTACTTAATCAAACACTTCAATAATTTATTTACTATACCATAAAACAACAGCTATTGTTTTACTCATAACAGAAGTTCTACTTATCCAAATGCTGTGATCTTGGACTTTCTGGAAAGCTTATAAAATTGTCTACAACTCTCTTTTAATACTATTACTGTGATTCAAGAGTTATATAGGGCAAACAAACCGTTCAATAAAATCTGTCCAGAAAGCAAACATTTCGGACAGCAAACTTGTAACAGCTAGAACTCAAAAACCCTAAGCCCTATGACTGTGAAAATTTAACAAAAGGTAGATTAGTAAGTTATCTACAACTTTGTTATTAATAAGTTTTACAGTAAAGACCATTATCCATATGAAATCATCCACACAATCAAAACTATACATGCAGCTTTGTATTTGAATTATAAAGTGATAATTAGTTATTTGCATACCATCAATGGCTTCTAAGCCTTACCATTGACATCAACAGTTACCATGCATCATAAGAATCATAGAAAATGTCATGCTTAATCACAATCTAGTTATTTAAATGCCTTTATTAATTTAATTAAATAATTAGGGTAAATAATAAACATACACCAAATGTGCACAATAAATTCTCAGAAAATTACATTGGACTCCAAATGCTCACAATATGCTACTGTGAAAATTTCATACCATTTGCACATGTATAACTTCCTATGCAAAAATGACAAGCTAGCAAGGTTTATTTTAGTGAAAATGAAAAACATACAAAAAGCACTCATTTAACTATATTTAAATCACCATGAAAAATACCAAAAAATGCACATTTCATATTTTTTTTATAAAAAACTACACTTCCTAAGGAATACAACAAAATTTGGTTCACAAGATTTGGATCTCTACAACTCCACTTATCATTTTTTCAAAGTTTTCATCAAATCTGAAAACAGATGAACTAGCTTTCTCAATCGAGTCACTAACAGCTGGAGCCCTCGATTCAGTCGACCCCACACATCAGCGACGGCAATACAGAGCGCGGCACGGGACAACCGACGTTCACCGACGGTGACCCTCTCCGGCGATGGTACCGACCCAACCATGATCCCCTTGACCTCCCGCACCTATTGAGCTGACAAGCTGGACCTATTGCCGGAGCTAAGCACGGCGATGGCTTCAATGGCGGCATGGCAGAGCAGGACGACGGCACTACATCGGCGGTGACCGTGATGACTCAATCTAATGAGTCTATGAGCTGCTACACACGACAGTGGTTCTAGAGCACCAACCGCTACGACGAAAGGTGGTCGGAGGCGGTGCGGCCACGACGACTTACCAGGCGCAGTTAGTAAGCAAATGTGGGCGCGGTGAGACTCTAGGATGACGGTGGAGTGGCTGTGGTGCTCGACGGAGGTGGCACGGGGCTCGGCGGAGGTGGCGCGGTGAACCGATGTGACGGCGGTGCTATCCACTGCTGCGGGTGGGCGAAGGAAGAGGCAGAGAGCGAAATGAGAGTGCGGGGATGGAGCGGGCGAGTGCTGGGGATGATGAAGGTGCGCTGTGGCTCATCGTGGCCTAGCTGCTCAGACCAGCAGTGATGCGCGGCTTCACTTCCACCATGCGGCGGCCATGCTCTGTTGTCGGTCGGCCACTGAAGACCGAATGAATTTGCCATCAGAGCCCCGAACCGAGCCTGATGACACGATATGACGGCGATAAAACTCCTAATCTATAGCTCCATAGTGCAAATATTCTAAACAGAACTCGTAGCCCTAAGTACCAGCTACAAAACTCCTATAGAAATTAAGGTCTAATTTGTAATGGATAGAGAGTAAAATCAACTCAAAGTAGTGACCGTCAAACTGCAAGCACGCAAGACTTAGAAAAATTTTCCTAAGTGCTGAAATCAATGAAATGCTGATCCTTGTGAGCAATTTTTAAGTATGTTAGGAGCTAAACTAGCCTATGACCCAAAAATAAAAGTTGTTCCTCTCATCTAACACTACAACTTTACTTTAGTGCACACATCCATGCAAGGTTTCTATCATACAGTTCAAATTTGGTCAAACCTATTACATTCAAATGATGACTTATACTTGAACTATGACTTAGTGAACAAATTAGCCCTAGCCATGAATACCAAAGTTATTCATCATGACATTCTAAACATGTTTAAGCTATTCCCAAGTTCACACAATCATTTCATATATGAATTACACATAAAGCTTTCTAGGTCAACATATATAATATCACTTAAGGACTTGATCATATAAAGTGACCTTCATGAACATTGTTCCACTAGTCATCCTAAGTATAGCTATGACGTTTTAGTGACTCACATCAACCATCTACCTGTATTCACTCATGATCATATGCATATATACAAGGAAACATAAAATAACAAGCATGTTTCATATGTCTCAATCACATGTTTCAATTGTAAAAGCTTATATATGAAGGCTCGATGCTCATGCTCATGCAATGCAAGTCAAATTATGCAAGCTTAACACCTAGGGTGTTACATTGTCCACTTATTACAAGTTCTCCACCTGGCTTATCTACCTAACTAATTTCTTTGGGGTGATCTCATCCTCTATCTTGGTAGGTAAGTCTAGTGCTAGAAGGGCCACCTCCTTCTCGATGTCATCTAGCTCAGCATCGGTGTATATAGACACAAGAACCGTGATAGGTAAGGAGGGATACAGAGCTAAAAATGCTCCTACGGCCCATTCAGGCCTAGGAGTTCAAAGGTTGGCCCTCTGACGGGTTCACAGCCGCTCTAGGGCACCCTTAGAGTGAGGGGTGGAAAGGGATGGGCCCACTAGCGGCCAGTACCCTGGCGCACGAGCGCCGTGGGCATCTCAGCCCACGTTTGAGTCTTGGTCGGTTCCCAGTCCATGGTTTTTCCTCGAAGAAAGGCAACAGGCCCTTGGGATCGGTCAAATAGACCTAAGAATTATATGGATTGACCACTAAGAATCTGGAGTCGGTCACCAGCTGACCCGTGCCAGACCTTACGAATGGGAAGTCAGGGCCCCAGTTGGACTAGCACTTTAACAGCTCACCGAGCACCATATTTCATCCATCGAGGAAAAATGTGGCACGACTCAGCCCCTCCGTTTTATCAAAAAAAAGCTTGAGGGATGACGATCACAAAGATGAGCTGACCCCTCGATCGGACCCCTACAACGTGCAAGGGCTCAAGGGAAGTTGGACTTGTAAGGAGACCCAATGCGCAGTCGTAGGATGATGTCTTAGATCCTAGGGAGGGGAACGTACAAAAACTAAGAACAACATTTCTAAAATAAAAAATGCTTTCTCTTACCAGTTTCGCTACCGTCTCCTCGATCTTTAGTGAAACCTGACCCCAGCAATGGCAAGGGGTCGAGCCTCACTCGGGGGCTGATAAGGTTATATATATCCATTCTAAAGCAGTCATCGTGGTCAACCCTTTCTCACATTAAAAACCTAGAGGCAAGGTTTGCAGAAATGAATACTGAGTAAAACTGGTCAGACTGCAAGAAACCTACGCCCCAGCGGCTATGACACTCTTGCTTACCAGCATGATCAGAGTTTTTCGCCCACACCTCGAGCTCTATAGTCTTAACATGAGGAAGGGTCAGAACGCATTAACCCTTTTTACACATAAAAAGGGAGAAATAACAAATTTGTCCAACCAAAACAAAAGAACAAGCTTGTTTAAATAAAACAAAAGGGTTGAAACTTGTCCGCTTATTACTAATGCGCCACCTAACCTATCTGAGTAAACTAACCCCTTGGGGGGATGATTTCATCTTCTATCTTGGTACAAAGGTCATGCGCCAGGGGGGCTACCTCCTTCTCGATGTCATCCAGCTTGGTGTCGGTATAGACGGGCGTGAAGCCTTGGCTCATCGTCGCCAGATCGATGTTCTCGTAACGAGAACAGGCGATCACGAACGATCGGTGAATGCCAAAATGAAGTGCACCCCTTGACATATAACGTGCCTAGTCTATGATCCAGGTGGCGTGAACTATGAGCGAGCTTGTCTCCTACTCTGGGACTAGCTTGAGCTCATCACAGACCAGCTAGACGACGACGCGTGTGTTGTCATGATCGTCACTCTCCTTCTGGAGGGTGTCCTTCATCTCACTGAGCTCCTTCTCTAGGCCATGGCTCTTCACCACCTCCACCCCGAGCTTGTCATCAAGACCTACCAAAGTCATGTACCAACTATGTCAAAAGGCTTACAATGAATTCTAAGGAGAAAGACAACAAGAGAAACCAGAGATTTACCGTTCACATCCGCCCGAAGCCTGCACATGTCATCTCGCTACTGGGTCACCTTAGCCTCTAGGCGCCAAACCTCTCGTTGGTGCTAACCGACCTCTATGGTGAACCTAGAGGACACGCCCTTGGCTGTAACCTTTAGGTCCCTCTCCCCCTGAAGCTCATCCTCGAGGTGGACGATCCGCTGCTGAGCGTCAGCGCGCTACTGGCAAGCCAGGTCAATCCCCGTGCAAAGCTCCTGTATGGCCCAGAGCTTATCATCCTACTCCTTTCGTAGCCGCTCGACCTCCATGGTGTCTGTGTGCACCCTCTCGATCAGGGCCGTGAGCTTCTCCTCAGCCTCGTGGGCGTCATTGCAAACGTCCTTCTCCCTGACTCGGAGGTCGGCCACCTCCCGTGTGGTAGGGGCAAGCTCAACCACCTCCTGATGGGCGGCAACAAGCTGTGCAACCAGCCCATAACTCTACCATGTCTCCTCAGCAAGGAACTAGGACTTCTCCTAGCTACGGGCCATAAGGATCTATGAAGAAGACAAGACTTAGAGGCATAGAAAGAGAACATGAGGGTCGGAAGCACAGTCTTATCATACCTGGCCAACCAAGGTGACAATGTCATGCATCGAGCTTAGCATGGTATTCAAGGTGCTAACCGCATCCCCAACCTCCCTATAGATGCTCCCCCATTCCCTCTCCTCTACTGCTTCATCGAGGGCAGCCACCCTGGACCAGAGACCAGGATGTCCCCACGCTGACCTCAAGCGGCGCTGACCTCTCTTGCGACAGAAGCTCCTCCAGAGTGGCTCCTCTAGCAATAGAGGGGACAAGTGATGTGGACACAGAGGCCTAGCCTATTGCCACATCCATGAAGGATGCCTTGGGTGCACCCCTTCCATCTGCCATGCCATGGACATGGCCACCTGCATAGACAACGGCTCCGGTCGTGCCTGTCTCCACCTGTGAAGTTGAGGACATGACCGACTGCGCCGCGTCGACCACAAGGCACCCTGGACGTGCCCTCCTTCACTTGCTCTCCCATAGACATAGCCATCGATGGTGCCTCCCCGATTGACGCCGTGGCCGCTCCAACGCCACTTACGCTCACCACCGGCATAGTGCCAGCTGGCTACTAGCGCGTTTGTCGAAGGAGGATCTTTTTGGAGCGAGCCACAGGAGCATCCCACGTCCTCTGATGGTGCAAGGGACATGGTGGTTAGTTTGTGGCAAAATTTGTTAGGACAAAAGGATGAAAAAACTCTTGACTCACCATGACGCCATCATGCGAGGACGTTTTGGGGCCGACTTGCTTGACACCGGCTACTCCTCATCTGCACGTTGCCGCTTCGAGCCCTCCCTTGGCTCGGAGGGCTCAGATGAATCAGAACGGCCACCTCCTGCTGACTCTAGAGGTGCCACTGAGGGCTCGGATGGAGTAGGGCGAGCTATTTGCGCCAACTTTGGGGCCATCATCGAAGGCCTAGACAAGGCGAACCAACCTGATTTTGCTGGTTCCGAGGCCACCGTCGAAGGTCTAGACTGGGTGGGGCAGTTTGATTCCGCTAGCTCTAAGGGCGCATCCTCCCCCTCTTGAGCCATGGCATGCCACAAGAAGGGCCCCACCTATGGTGATGGTGGGTCCTCGTCTCTGGTGGCCAGATCATCCCATGAGATGGGCGATCCGGTGTCGTCATCCTCCTCCTCCTCCTCCTCTTCTTCTTCCTCCTCTTCTTTCGATGAACCTTGACGCCGCTTCCCTCGCTATAGCTTCACTCGTTGCTTCAACCACCATTTCTTCTCCTCATCATCCTTCTTCTTCTTCTTCCTTTGTTCATCCATAGCATGGTTCGCTGCCCCATGGCAACATGCCCTGGCAGTGGTGCGACAGAGTCCCAGAAGACTAACCCCGCCAGCAGCTCGATGAAGCCCATGTCTGGCCGCATCACGGGATGCCCTAGGATCAAGAACATGGAGTCGGCCTCCCCATGGCCTCCTTGATGCGCTGCGTGACCTCGCTATCATAGAGCAGCCCTGGTCGAGTGTCGTCCTGATGTGCTGCACACCAGGCATCATCCCATACAGCGAGAGGACGCGCGCCATCAGCAGCGCCACCCTCCTCACGTGATACCCCCCGATAATGCCGGCCCCACAGAGGTTGTGGTTCTTTAGGAACACGATGGCCTCGAGGAGGTCGTGCCTCCTCTTCTTCTCCTTGATGGGTGGCCCCCCACAGCCATGATGGTGGCACCTCTTCGACCAGACGCCTAGAGAACACCGGCAAGGGAGCGGTAGGGTCATTCTTCAGGTAGAACCAATGTGAGTGTCACCCCTTGTTGGATCTAGAGAGCTGGCAGGGCATGTACTTGGCTGCCTGCTGCCCTTGGAGGTGGATGCCTGCGCATCCCATCGGCACTAGGGTCTCCCGGCCTCTCTCCTTCTTCTTGATCAAGGAGATGGAGAAGAAATATCTCCATAGCTCGAAGTGGGGCTCGATCCCAGGTACCCCTCGCACATCACGATCAAGGCCACGATGTGCTGGATCCCGTTGGGGTTCTAGTACTGCAGCTCAATCTGATAGTGGTGCAGCAGACCCCAGAAGAATGGGTGTAACACCTCCTAGTGTTACATGAGCCCTTTTAGTGCTAAACATGCAATTATTAACTTGTTAATAATAAATTAGAGTAGAAGAGAACTCAACAATAGAATGAAATAAAATACATTATTAAATAGAAATATATATATATATATAGCTCTTGAATCTAATTTAAATTCGAGCTTTGTTGAAATTTTTCTTGTGCCAAGATGTTGCTAATTATCTAAATTAGTAATCTGATATATATATATAGGTATATATATACACTCACGTATTTTGTTTCAGGTAAGCATGTTGCTATATTAATTAAAGTAGTGTACAAACTTATTTCTTTCCGAGTGTATCTCTATAGATAAGTATGTGTTTAAACATACAATAAATATGCACATGTGTGTATGGACATTAGTGATAAAGAAATAATGACATATTTGTAATTACATAATTATTTATATATTTTGGTAAAAGAAAAAGAAAGAAAATGGCAAAACACACTCATGGACGCCTGTGTGCACGCCTAGCCTCGTCGCTGCCTTGCTGCGCGGTGGCCTCATCGCCAGCCTCGCCTCTGTGTTCGCACGCTGCCGACGCCGCTTCTCGGCAGGCTGTCCCTACTGCCGCTACCGTGTCCGTCTCCTCATCGTGTCCACCGAGTCGAGTGCCATCAATACGCATGACCGATGTGAGATTGCTATTGGTGATCATGGTGCGTTCCTCGCCGCTTGATCAATCTACCCCATCGTGCATCCGTGCCACTTAGTAGTCGTCGTGTAGTGGTCGTCAGTTCTGGCTCCTAGGGCGACAAGACGCCTCACTACCGTCCTGACTGCTAGACGATGGTGGTGCGTCCCCACTCAGAATCAATCATCCGCTTTACTCATGTCGCACCGCGTTGTCGAGCTGTTGCTTGCTCTTTCTCTCTCCCTGCTTGCCTCTACTATTTTCTCTCCCACAGCAACCACAGTGGCCACACCCATCGTCGCTGGCCCTTCGCGTGTGCACGGCCGCGCTGGACCGTAGCCCCACTACGTTGCTCCTCCGTGTGTAGCACTGGCATCCCATTCTCTTCCTCCCCACATCACGCACCCTCATGCCGCCTGGCCACCTTGGCCATCGCCAAGCCATGGCCATCACCACACTGACCCGTGCGCTCCTCCTCGTATACGCGCGCCACCGCTGTGTAGCCACCTGAGCCCTAGATTACCGCCGTCGTGGCCATACCATTGGCCGCCAATCCCTCGCGAGTGCTCACGAACTCCCATGGCCCCACACAGGAACCATAGCCCCACCACGTTGCCCCACGCTATGTCCCCGCCATCATCCACGCCGGGCCACCCCTGCTACGGCCTCACGTGGCCACCGTGCTGTGTCCCGCCTTGGTCTGTGTCGTGGCCAGGACTGGGTCCGATCGTGGTCCGTGCACCTCCCCGTGCCATTCCATCCCTATAGCCGAGCCCGCAGCACCCTCACCGTGGCCGCACCATCGCCGCTGATGCAACTACCCGCGTGCGTGCATGGCTAGGGTGCCTCGGGCCACCTCTAGCCATGCCGTTGGTGCCCGTGCACATGACTGGGTCCAATGCTGCTCCTATGCTGCCTGGTCGCTCTTCCACCAGCGGGAATCGGCCAGAGCCGGCTCCTCTGCTCCTCTGCTTCGCTCATGGTAGAAGGGTGAGAATTGGAACAGAACTTTTCCAAGGGTTCTCATTGAAAAATATGTGACTCATGTTAATAGTGTTGAATAGTGTAGAGTACTGCAGGTTAATTTGAGGAAAACTTAGGGGCCTCATCGCAAAAGTACCACCGCCGCCCTGCCCTGGCCATGAGGGCTGGCTTGATGGGCCATTCGTGCCGACGTGCCTGGGCCGCACTCACCAGGTCGTGGGCCACTGCCGCGTGGGCGGGCCTGTTGGGCCGCTCGCCTTGTGCCTCCGCAGCCATGACCTGCTCGGCGCTCTGCTTGGGCCGGCCTTGTGCCGCCTGCATTTGGGCCGCGCGTCCACAGTGGGCCGATTTGGTGGCCGCTGGCCCTTTTAGTTTCTAAAGCAATTGTTAATTTAGTTTTGGAAATAAACTTGTAAAATCAATATAATTTTGTGTAGTTGTCCAGAAATTATGAAACCAATTTTGTTAAGTTCCTAAAATCATAATCTATCTATTAGCTTAATTTGTTCATCTAGTTTTAAAATGTTTCTGGGGTTGCCCTAATTATTTTAAAATTATTTGTATTGTTTAAATGTTAACTTGTAGGAATTTCTGTGATAAATCGGTGATAGTGTTGACTTTTGAAAATTTTATAGTAAAGTACTAATATTATTAGCTGCTCACTATAATTTTTGTAGCTCTAGAATAATTAGATTGCTAGATAGATAATGATGCCCTATTTTGAATGAAGATTAAACTGATAGAATGGAATAACGAAACAACTAGATTTGTATAACTAAAACACTTGTTGGGAAATGACACCTTTCTCGATGATATTGATGCGTAGATTAGTAAGTAGTCATTAGAGCTAGCTTGTTAGTTCATAGTATGTACTCTATTTTAAGAGTTGTTGTTGCCTTGTTAATTATCTGTTGCATGATTCGCATCAATGCATATCATATAGGTTCAATGATGGATCAACGGATCAATTGAAGGATGATGGGGAATCTGAAGATGGTGTAATGGTATTCTCTCCAGGAGATGATGCAAGGGGCTTTCTATTCAGATGATGGTGGACGATCTAAAGATGTAGATACTAACTTTTTAGTATATATCTTACCCAGGCAAGCCCCTGGTGCATAACCCCTACTTTTCTGCATTTTAAATTATGTTTGTGCATTAAGTTTAAGGAGTTGAATGAAACCCACTTGCATATATATCTTTATCCTATGAGTCTTACTAGTATGACGGGATCGTTTAGATTGCTATGCTATAGGACTCCAATAGAAGTCGAGTGATTGCCTGTCACTCACGAGAGATAGGAAATATATTATTGTTGTTACTACATTATTATCACCTGGAATATATGTGGATGATAATTAGGAGACCAGGTGGAATGGTACTTTGGATCTAGACTTGGTTTGGCATTCGAGCGAGGCTCGGATTGCATTTGTTCCGCCTGTGTCGGTTAAGGACCAGCCGTTGCATTGGGTTCTAGGCAAGTCATAGACTTATTATCCTGAGCACATACTTGGGTATGGGCACAGAGAAGGCTTGTTGCTCTCTTGTCATGGGTTTTGGACTCTTTCTGGACCGACTGATTGGAGGCGGGGATGGTAGAGGTCTAAGCACGGCACTGAGTCCGGGACTCAGGAGCGGGGGCTTGTAGTCCATGTTTGGACGAGGACCTAGGACCCCATGATAGGAGAGTGATGGGTTGGTCCAGCTTGTGCCTAGGGTACAAGCAGGGGCGTGTGTTTCGAGGTACCCAGCTGGGCTCATTGATTCACAAATCGTCTGTCGTGTCGGTACGACTTGTCTACAGTCTAGCAATGTAGTAAGAATTAAAATATGAAAGATGGTAAAATGATTCTGATTGCTTACCACCTACTTGAAAGTAGCATAGGTGCTTACATAGAATGGTTAGTTAATGAAACTAATGATGACTACTAATAAAACTGAAATATAAGGATGCACATTTTGTAATGCTACTGCAGATGCAAGAAACCCACAAGCCAGATAGCCTTGCATATCCTTAGAAGTCTTTTCTTTTCTCCTGTCGTGTAAGTCTTGTTGAGTATAATTGAGTACTCAGGATTTTATTTCCTCCTATTGCAGGTGACAGGCGGATGCTAGAGCTAACCCTTGTGTGTGGATTCCTCCTGGTGGGCTTAGAGAGGATTCCTTTACGCTGCGATCGTAGTCTTTATCTATAACTCTCACTAAATGTTTTTTATAAATATAAGTTTCATAATCTATTGTCATAGTTTATATATCAATGCTTCATCATGTCAATGAATAGCTATTTATTTCGGTTGTAACTCTAATCAAATGTTTATATTTTGCTATTAAATTAAATTATTTATAACTCTGATAACATAATCATATTCCGCTTATATGAACAATAAATATTATACTCTAATATGGCATGAAAAGTGATGTAAGAATTGGTTAATAACTGATGTAAGCTTTATTCTCTCATTTATGATCCTAATGAAAAATGTAGATTTTTGGGTTCTCCCTTGGGGTGTGCCCGACAGAACTACGTAATTTGGTGTCCTCCCTTGAGTACTTAGTGTCTAATGGAAGACAAGTACTCCTGTGAGGCATTAGATTAGGTGGTTCTGCCATAGGTGGTATCAGAGCATAAATGAGGAAATTAAGCTTTAGAACCTCTTTCTAAATTAAAACTTGACAACAAATTCTTTTCAAAAAGTTAGGACATTGTATGCGAAGTTATATAAGTAGCCCTATTATTATAGTTATGTATCCAGGATAGATGGCACTCTGCAGACTTAGGTAGGCTTAATCAATTTTCTACAGGTACACTGACCCTGAGCATAGTCTGATAGTATCGACTAGCTATAGGGAGAGAACGATGTGTCAAAAATCTGAGAATGGTTGCCCTATATGTTGGCAACAGTAGAAGGACATATAGGACGTGCATTCATGCATATCCTGTTTATGCATTGTAGTGCCCATATTGCTTGTGGATACGCCATCCATAGGTGTCACGCGTGTCGTATTGTCCATGACTGAACCGTCCATGTTCTGGAGTTATTTCTGCACAGTGGCTTCGTGCTTCGTGTTCGCCTATGATTCACGCCTATCATGACCCATGTCTCCTCATACTCTTTTCTGTGCTATTGTCAAGCCCTTGCCCTGCCATCATACTAGTCAGTAATGGCCTCGGACATCGCTCGCCTCGAACGCGTGAAAATTTGGTCGATTCATTCATAGCGATCCCGCGCAGGAACCTTGGTGGACCGCGCCAGGACCCCTGACCACTCTGCCTTTATAAGAAGGGCCTGGCTTAGCCATTGGTACTACCACTCAGCGCACTTTAGCTCATCTAGCTTTTCTTTTGAGCAAGCTTTTCGCTCAGTCCTTCTTCACAACCACCGCCAGGGATGGCAGGAGCCTAGGTTAGTAGTTACTGCCTGAATGTTGAGGGTTTTCCTAGAATCCTGCATGCCACCCTACAAAAGCTCAAAGTCAAAGATCATCCTAAGTATGAGGGCCATGAGTATGAGAAGCATGGCACCGAGTGGTATGAGGTTACCATCTACATTAGGAAGAGTAAAGAGTTCCCCAACATCACCGAAGCCTAGAATGTGACCGCAACTGGGTTTCACTTTGTCGACAGCTACCAGGTTGTGGCCCACAAAGCCTTATGATATCTTTGCTAGATCTATGAAGAGCCTATTGCTCGTACCCGCATGAGGTTCTTTCCACCTTTGGAAAATAATTGACGGGCATGGAGGGCTCGCATGGAGGCTTTGCAAGGGTGGGATGCGCAAGAAGATAGTCCTACCATGGTGCACTTGACCATGACCTACTTGCTCTGAATGAGTAGTATGACCGGCAAGCCTTAGAGCTGAGGACGTGCCTTTGGCGAGCCGAGGAAGTTGGGATCTTCTCTAGGATGCTCTAGGTGCAACTTGCCAAAGCGCATGCCAGTGCGACAATCCGTGGAGAGTTGGGAGACTGCCATGTTGGAAGCTTTGAAGGAGGCTAAAGATCGGCATGTCCATCAGTTGGGGGAGGCTTACCTGGTCACTAGGGCCAAGCGGAGGATGCTAGGCTACTGAAAGGTAGGATCCCTTGATCATGGAGGGAATCCCTGTCCACCCACCAGAAAGAAGGAGAATCGGTGTTGCAGTGCCGCCAGCACCTCTACCCTCAAAAGTGTTAGAAGTAGAGCCCTTGATTCCTCTCACTCAGCCTTTGCCTAGAGAGGAGGTAGATCCATAGCTAGGGCAGGTAGAAGAATCCACCGAGCCTAGGAATGAAGATGCATGGTCTAGAGTAGATTAGTTGCCTTGGGATGCTGTACCCATAGTAGTAGTGCTTTTTCGTCGCTACCCTCTGGTATTGTACTCTTGCCGTCGTTGTTCATCCATAGTTGTTGAGATCGTCCGCCATAGGGAAGGTGAATGATGTGTTGAGATGGGGAAAGTGAATGCCTATATGTTGTACCCATATAAGACTATTGGAATGTGTGTTTTATTTATTTCATTGGGTTTATGGTGTCCATCTACCCTTAAGTTTTGTGAGACATGCTAAGAATCTCTGAAGGTGATGTTAAGTGGGTTACAAGAGAAGTTACCATTCAGATGCCATCAGACTAGTCATGATTGGATAACATAGGACACTATACTAACTAATTGTGGATGTCCCAGCAGAATACTTGAATCTCTTGAAGTCAAATCTGTCGTTGGATTTGAATTCCTTGTCCCTTGTTGTGAAAGGAACCCTTGTTGCTTGAATTTTCTTTTGTAATACTCTTCTTATTCTGTGGTCTATGACCCCACTGCCTTCATTGCATGTAAGTTGGTAGTAGTTGCCTGGTTAATAGCTTATGGTGCCGTGACAAAACTGAGGGCCCCTATGAAATAGCTGCCACATGGTGACACTGCTCGGCACACGCTAGTATCGAGGTTGTCGACCAAGTACCTTTACCAAGTTACACCGCCATACTACTTTTGATACAAAATATTTCTTGGAAATATTTGGGTGCTCAAACGGGAAATCCACAACAGGTTGATGAAATAGTGTTCTCTCAAAGTAAGCAAGAGAATGTGGTTTTGGAGGAAGAACATATGACATGGTCTTAGTTTACAAGAAAGATGGATGTGGTCAAGGAACGGAAAGAAAAAGGAAGAGTAGTAAGGAAAGTTAGCCGTGGGTAGTCGAGAGTGATTGTAAAAGCCTGAGTGGACGTCATGTCCCAAGTCCTGTGTCTAGCTTGACCATGCTATGCATGCTGGGTTATTTCACCGCATGCCCTGCGGACACTATCTGTGTTGGGCCCATTAGCACCCCGTTTTCGTGTGGCTATGGCATCGTGATGCACTCGCTGTCTTCGTGCACTATGTGTTTCCCTTTGCCCCAGTGAAAGGGTCAAGATGGTGACTAAAGAGGGGGGGTGAATAGTCCATTCTAAAATTAATCATGTTGGCTAACCGAAATAAGTGCGGAATTAGAACTATCGGTCTAGCCAAGACTACACCCCTCTATCTATATTCTCTAGCACCTTTCAAAGATACTAATTAAGCAATAAAGGTGTTGGGCTAGCTAGAGCTCACCTAACCAATTCTAGGAGCAAGGTCACACAAACCTATGCCACTAGTACTTTAAGCAACAAGGGAGCTCCTACACATGCTAGTAAGCAAAAGCACAAAGCCACCTAATGCCACTAGCAATGCTCAATAACAAGACAACCAATGCCAAATTAGAGAGCGCAAATACTTAGCTACACAAACTAAGTAATGTGACTAACAAGGTTACACAAACCAAATTAGCCACTGCAAGCGAGCTACTTCTATGCTACACAAGCAAGAAGGTAACTAGTAAGCTACACAAGCTAACTAATTACATGAGCAACTACACAAGCACAATATATGCAAAAGTAATTACAAGCTTGTGTAATGAGGATGCAAACCAACAGGAAGAACAAGGTTGACACGGTAATTTTTCTCCCGAGGTTCATGTGTTTGCCAACACGCTAGTCCCCGTTGTGTCGACCGCTCACTTGGTGGTTCGGCGGCTAATTGGCATCACCCGCCAAGCCCGCATGTCGGGCGCCGCAAGAACCTACCCCGGAAGTGAGGAGTAGCTCAATGACACGCTTTACTAAAGTTGCTCTTCATGGCTTCTGTGGGGCGAGCACAATGCCCCTCACAAAGCACTTCTTCGGAGCAGCCGCACAAGCTTCTTGCTGGGCTTCGACGGAGACCACCACCAAGCCATCTAGGAGGTGGCAACCTCCAAGAGTAACAAGCACCACCTGGCTTGCAACTCGATCACCTAGTGCCACTCGATGCAACCTCATGATGCAATCGCACTAGAATCGCTCACTCACACAATCGGATGATCACTATCAAGTATGTGTGAGATGGAGGGCTCCTAAGCACTCTCAAGCATGGACACAAAGTCCCCCAAGGTGCTCAACCACTAGCCATGGCTGAAGGCCACTTCTATTTATAGCCCCAAGGGCTAAACTAGCCATTACCCCTTCACTAGGGCAAAAATCGGGCCGACCGGACGCTCCGGTCGTGTTGACCGGACGCTTGGACCTCAGCGTCCGGTCGCCCGATGATAGCCACATGTCACCTACGTTCAACTGGCATTCTTCCGATCTCAATGGTCATCTTCTGACCGAACGCTAGACCCTCAGCGTCCGGTCGTTTACAGTAAGGTACCGACCTCGACCGGACGTGTCAGGTCGGACGTGATCAGATGTAGCCCCCGCGTCTGGTCACTCTCTAGTGACACTGCTTCATCCGACAATAGGACCGGACACTGCCTCCAGCGTCCGGTCACTTTCAGAGCCAATGTTCAGTCGACTGACCAACGCTGCACGCTGACTGCTACCACTGATAGGACGCTAGCCTCAGCGTCCGGTCGCTGTGTGACCAGAGTCCGGTCCACTCTGTGGGACCTTTCTCATCTCTATTTCTTCACTGAGTTGATCCACATCAACTTCAACTTCTTCTCCTTTGTAAATGTGCCAACACCACCATGTGTATGTGTGTTAGCTTTTCACAATTATTTCCCAAAGGGTTAGCCACTCAACTTGTCACGCCACTCTATCCTAGCGATGATGCAAAGTTAGATCACTCGAGTGGCACTAGACTGACCGATATGCAAATAAGTTTGCCCCTCTTGATAGTACGGCCATCTATCCTAAACCCGGTCATCAACTTCTCTACTACACCTATGACCGGTGAAATGAAATGCCCTAGGTTATACCTTTGCCTTGCGCATTCCATTCCATCTCCTCCAATGTCGATGCAACACATGCACCAACACGATCAACAATGATATGATCCACTTCATATCATCACGTGATCATATTGGTTCATCGATCTTGACATCACTTGCTTTTCACCGTTGCCTTCGTCCATCGGTGCCAAGTCTTGCTCAAGCTTCACCAGCCACAGCGGTCCATTGCTCCAAAGCCTCCGACTTGCCCTTCACGCTTGCAACTGGTCCATCAAGCCAAGTCTTGTCTTGATCTTCTCCACCTTGATCACATGACTCAATGTCATGTCTCATTTGCAATGAGCTCCTTCATCAGTCACATGTGTGAGCTTTGCAACATCTCTAAGCCATTTTCACCTTCATGGCATATGTTGCTCACACATATGTACCTATGGACTAATCACCTAGTGTATCTCACATAAACACAATTAGTCTACCTAGGTTGTCACTCAATTACCAAAACCACACTAGGACCTTTCAATCTCCCCCTTTTTGGTAATTGATGACAACTCTACAAAGATATGGAAATTAAGCTCTTTTGGATTCATGTTGCTTGCCCAAGCAATTTTACCATGTGAAAATGATTTTTGGACAAGTACCACAAACCTGAGATGGTAGTATTAGCTCCCCCTACATATGTGCTAGAGTAGTTTGATTTGAAGGTCGCACAGATGCATAGATTAAAATTGTGGGAAGAGTAATTACTACCAAATGATGCTAAGGTGTATAGAATAAACCTTTGAAGCGTGTACCAATCGGAGTTGCACCTTGAAGTTCATCCTTAGCACCATGGTTAGCTAGATATCACTTGGAAATAAAAGCACTAGATACCTTGTGAGATCAACATTAAAAGCAATGGTACTAGCATTACTTGAATGGCATACCAAGTGTCTAGTTAGTCATCCTATGCATGCTAGTTATCAAATCATCATTCAAGTTCTATAACTAGCGTAGATCACACAAGCATGCATATTGAATTTAAAAACTTATGCAATGCAAGCAAGCACATGAATATGCACATATCAAATGCAATTAATCAAAGTTCATGAGATTGCTCCCCCTACTTGTGTGCTTCTCTTGTCCAAGAATTTTGATCCATCTCTTTTCTTCAATGTTGCTCCCTCTTTGTATATGTCCATGTCCAACCTCTACTTCTTTGAGCTTTTATATCTTATCTTTCCCCTTTGTACAATCTCAATCTCTAAGCTTTCATATATTTGTACAATCTTATCATTCCCCTTTGTACAATCTCAATCTCTAAGCTTTCATATCTTTGTATAATCTTCTCCCCCTTTGTCATCAATTTCCATAAAAGGTGAGCTTCTTATTGATGCAAAGGTATATGTGTAACACCCCGGGTGTTTAAAATACTAAAACTGTCATATCATCATATGCATTGCAAGGCATTTGGCATTTGGTAAAAACTTTGAGATGCATACACTAAAACAAGTTTATATTCATGTGGTATGTGTTGAATTGTATTATTTGGCTCAAGTTCAAAGTTTGTTTGGATTTTGAATTTTTCGAGAAAACCCCGATTTTCAGCATTTAAATCCTACCCTGAAAATCCATTTCAAAATCTAAGCATATTTTGGGGTTGATCCCAAAAGCAAAAGTGTAGAGCTTGGCAAGTTAAGCAAAGTTTATTTTTGGAGTTTTTCAAGTTGTTTAGAAAAATTTTGAGTAATTCAAAAAGGCGTAATTCGTTAAATATCCCCTATTTGAATTTAAAAGATCATTTCAAAATCTAGACCGAATTAGAAGATGGTTATAAAAGCAAAGTTGTAGAACTTTTGATTTTGAACAACTTTTGTTTTGGGAGATTTTTGAGTTGTTATAAAAATTTGAGAGTAATTTGTGAATTTTGGCGAATGGCATTTCTGTAAATTGAGTGAACAGTGTCCACCGCCGAAGCTACATTGCCGGCGTTTCCTTCTTCGGCGTTCCAGGCGCGGTCGTGGCCGTTTTGGCGTCGCGCTGGCGCAGTGAAGGACACGGCGCAGCTTCCTTGAGCTTCCTGGCCATCCTTTATAGCCTGAACCGTCGCCGTTTGACCCCGTCCCCTTGCTCTGTTTTTCCGTCGCCACTGCTTCATCTCCGGTGAGCCCGTGCCGTTGTTGTAGTGCTCCACCATCGCTGATAAGCTAGCTCCAGCTCCGCCTACTTCTTGCGCGTTCGGTCGACCCACCAATTCCGTTTGTCTTCACTGGAAACTCGAGTTTCATTGCCTTCTTCCTCGCGGCCGGCGAACTCACCCGAGATTCCATTTCTCCGTGGCCAGAGCCCGTCGGTGAGCCATTGCCCTTGATTGGTGTACCTTTGGCTTCGTCTCGATGCTGTAGTGCTCATTTCATTGTTTCTTGGCCGTTTTGTCCACTGCAGTCGCCGGTACACCATCACCGACGAACTTTGTTCCGCCGTGATCACCGTGGACGCCGTCCCGCTTCACCGTTGCTTCTCCGGCCTTGTTATCTGCTCAGTTGTGTTCAGGGTAAGCTCTTGATGCTTCCTGTGTCCTTTGTTTAACCGCTACTGGTCTGTAGTCGCCGGCGTAGTACCACCGAGGCACCGTGTCCGCCATGGCCGACGTTGAGCTTGTATTGAGTCGCAATCGGTGTAGCTAAGTAGGTCAGTAGGTGCGCCTAGTCGTGGGGAGCATGTTGGTACAATCGCCATCGCCGGTGAACTCGCCGTCGGCGAGTTTGCGCCGGTCAGCGCCGTCGTCGTCGTAGTCAACGCGTGGGAGGTAGGAGATGACAGGTGGGGTCGGTTGTCAGTGACTCAGCGTTCAAATGGATTTTTCTATTTTCAGATTTGAATGAATAGTGCTGTAATTTGTTATTTTTGTGTAGAATTATTTAGAGCTCCAAAAATTATGAAAATTTTTGTGTGAATTCTCTATGATGTATATTATATGACAAAAATTTGAAATATTGATTTTAAGTATTTTTGGGGTATGATAAAAATTGCTCAATTAATTAATAAATGACTTTCCATGATTTTTCTAGGCTTATTTACTTGTCCAAAAATTATGAAATTTGTTTTGCCACTTAGTTATCATGTAATGAACATTTACTAAAATTTTGAGCTCAATTAGAATAAGTTGATTTATTTCATAATTTTAATTAAATAATTAATTCATAAAAACAAATAGTAACCTTTTATGATTTAGGTTTTTGTTTGGACTTTTGGATTGAGTGATGACCTTGGGTCATTTGTTGATAATGATCCTTGGCAGTTGATGTACGTGTTACGAAAAAGATTTAGTTTGTTTGACTTGCAACTGTACCGCGAAGGAAAGTTGTATTCAAATTCTTAATTTTTGTATCCATCATCAAGCATCATGTTTCGTATTCCGCATCATGTTAAACAGGGCATTGTTATTACGTGTAGTGAACGAAGGTGAACACGCGGTAGTTAATCAAGCTGTTGAGGAGCTTAATCCGTCTGTTGAGATCGGATCGAATACTTGTGTGACGTCGCAGGAATCGGACTTTTCCATCAACGAAGGCAAGCCCCGGATGCATACAACCCTACCTTGTGTTTTACAAATTAATTTTGCTTTTGCTTTTTGTTACTGCATTAAGTGAGTAGGAGTTAAGTAAGAGCCTAATTGGTGCATTACCATCCTTGTTATTCCATATTTACCATATTACCAGTTTTTAAACTCGTATATGCCTAGTTTTGCTTAGCTATGCGTAGAACGATGAAAGTCGGGTGATTACCTGCCACCTGCAAGTTTTAAATGGAACATTGGTTAATTATGTTAGCATGTGATATGGGAATGTGGAGTAATAAATCTAGACCGGGCGGACTCGGGGTGTGTGAGCCACAAGACATGGAGGTCTTGTGAGCGGGTTCTTTCCGCCTGTGTCGATTAAGGCACGTCCGTTGTTGAATTGCATGAGGTGAGAATTTGTAGTACTAATCACATACTCCGGTAAGCCTGAACTTGGCGATTCTATTACGAGAATGGCTACTCGCGCACTGGGAGTGGAGAGATGGCGGGAATAGCGTGTACCCACGTGGCCATGGGCTGGAGTGGTGGAGTACTGTGTTCTCGGGTGGCGCGGACCCGTTCTTGTTTTAAAGGATCCGAGGGTAGGTTGGTATATGTAGGTCGGGGACCTGCATATGTCGTGTGGTCTGGAATCCCCAGCTGGGTTTAATCGGTTCGAATCGTCGTTGCTCCTCGGTTATGGAGACTCAACTCACTGTTCATCATCGTAGTATTAATAACTGGAACTTGAGAATGGTTGATGAAGGTGTTGGATATGAAGTTTCATGATCTCATTACGGATCGTGTCATCTTTGTATATGATTTTATGAAGTTTAAATTGTTGAAATAAAGAATTTTGTTAAAGAGCTTTTACGCAAAAGAACTTTGATTATTGTTAAAGCCATACCTTGAATCCCTGAGCCTGCATTCCTGAGTTCTATCAGTTTTATTTCGGTTAAGTCTTGTTGAGTACTTTTGTACTCAGGGTTCGTTGACCCTTGTTGCAGGTGAGCCTCATGAGCAGATCTGTTTTGGATCGTGCTGCATGACAGTTGTACCTTGTGATGACAATGAGAAGTAAATGTGTGGCCCTTGGGCAGGGCAATCTCCTTGTGTGTTTTGTATTATATTATAATGCCACTCCACTATTTCGTTTTGTAATAAACATCGAACCTAGTTGTGAGGTTTGAAACTACTGTTTTGTAAATTATGTTATTGTAAGACTTCCGCTGTTTTTACTCTGATGCATATATTTGAATAAATGTTGTAATACTGCAATGACTCTGTAACGTGATCCTGCTCGGAAATCGTGGATGATTCGGGGTTCCCCGAGGACACCCGACAGTCTTTTTAAGTTAATGGAAACATATGCATAAATGTCAAAGGTCGTCGGACCGTGACAGGTGTATGTGGGCCCTATAACTTAGGAGGTTCTGCCACAATATGTTTGGGGTAGATGGTTGATGAAACATCCTCAATTTTCCTTGAAGGGAAATCCACAGAATGAATTTTAATATGATAAAACCAAGAACTGATTCCATCATATTATCATATTTCAGTCGATGTCACAGTCATACATCGTAAGATTACAAGAATACAAGATATTACATTACTGGGGAACACACCTATTATAGAGTTAATCTGGTGGAAGACTATCGGGTGAAGGCTCCTCCTTCATGGACATCATCAGAGTTGGCATAGTGCAGCGTAGATTCCATCTACGAACCAAACTTGAGCGTAGGCACAAGATCTTCTAATCCTTCTAAAGTCAGCATCTCTGAGAAGCAGGAAATCTGCACACCGCCAGATGTGTGTAGGCCATGGTCACAACCGATAAGCTTTAGTGGAAAAGATAAACAAGGGATCTGGCGATCCTAATATTTGGCTGTGGTTTGCATCCTTAGCGCATGAGAAGTAAATAACATTAGTAATATAATAATAATAATATCCAATTTTTAACACATTCACCACCACACCATCCTTATCCATCTGCCAACCATCCATCCCAAACCATCTCCACACCACCACACCACATCTCATCTCACACACTCAGGTCGACAGGCCAACTCCCTCTCGGCCTTGTCTCAACGGCCCGTAGCCCCCAAGGCTCACGACCGGAAAATACCTCAACCCTAGAGGGAGGAAAGGAGGACTCATCTCCTATCTAGTTTAAGCGAAACCCAGGAAAGGTCCATAGCCAACAAGTCGGCATATGTATCGATCGATCAACCATACACTCTGTAGAGGTTTTACATACCCACAAGATTAGCCATCCTCGAAGCCATGTATCTCCTAGGCAGAATTCCGGTCGCTTGCTAGCCTAGAACGATGCCACCCTACCTCTCAGCCCTAGAACATCCCAAGTCTAGTCTGGGATGGCTGATACTGTGAGTCATAGACAGAGCCAGGGCTCTCTGGATGTCAAGAGCCAGGTCCACAAGGCCTCCTGAAGTCTCAGTAGGGTGTGGGGAAAAACCGCGTGCCCTGTACCTCCTTGCACATGTTCGCCTAGTAGTAGTGGCATCGCTCTACCAAGTAGTCCGATCGTCCCGCACCATATAGGGCGAGTGGGATGTAAAGGCTTCCCGGTGAGTCTGAGTACTAGTAAGTCCTTAGGGATTGACCAAGCCAGAATGTCTTCATCAGGGTTTCCATTTTACGTGCCACCACAACACCTCTACCCCGGGCTCCACCTCTCCGAGGTTCACACCCAAGGCCACCTCCAATTACCATTTACCCACCACAGGTATTCCATATCCAAGTGCCCAGGTAGCACCACATGGCAAGACTCACCCCAGGCTCCTCGTTATTCCAGCTCGGTCGACACAACCCTCACTCTCCACACACCCAAGACACACGCAGCATGCTCACACACCACCAAGTCTGGCACCCATAGTCAAACCATTCCTAGGGGGTTCACCACTAGCATCACATCCCCAATATAATGTGAAGTGGAGTTAATAATAAGTATAGTGGTGTAATATGCAAGCAAGCAGGCAAGTAAGCATATATAAGCGAGCAAATGCGCAAAGCAGGGTGACATGGTAGAGTGGGTTGCATCAGGGTAATAATGGCTCAGGTAGTAGCATGCATCAAAGTACTAGCAAAGGAATAATTATAAAGTGCTAGCAGTTCTAGATATTATGCAATGTCTAATAGGATTCTCTAATAGAGGGTGCCGCCATGACACCTGCGATGTAGAGGTAGTAGTGGTACAATTCTCCATTCATTGGTGTTCCATTAGCGGGGTCACCTCCTCCTGCGTTGACTCCATTCTACAGTCCTTGTCGTCGTCCATGTTCTCTTGGTCCAATCGCCAGCTACTCCGCTAAGCGTCACGCAAGGCAAGAGAACACTCGACACCCGAAAAGATGACAAGGCGCAGGAAGATCCAATAACACCAATGAGACAATAAAAGATACACGGCTTAGCCCTCTCGGTGGTTGTCCGATTCCCTCGGGCCAAAGAAACACGAGTGGTGGTATGCTGAGCACAAGCTTAAGTCATGGCCAAGCCAGTATGGCTTTACGATAAACGGTTTAAGCCAGAGCTTATCCAGAGCAAACACCACGGCTCACGATCTTTCGATCCGGTGTCATTGAATTGACGGGGATTAGAAGTCGGGCCCCAAGAAAGAAGAACGACAGGGTTCGGCTCTTATAGCCTTATCCCACAAGTCACAATTGGACACGAGTAGCATACAAGAGCGATTAACACTATTGTGACTTGGCTCCAACATACTTTGGCTCGCCCGCTATGGTAGAAAGGGGTAGCACAAATTGATTGGTCATCAACGGTTCCCCTTGATCCACACAACACAATAACGTCGGGAACCAAGAAGAGGGTCGCTCAACACGGCAAAAGATGTGGGGGTTAGCTAGGCACATCCATGGCATGTTCTCAGACACATCTTCGGGAAAGATGGTTTTAGACGGTCGATCGGGTCGACACGCATGGGTCCGAGGTACGACATAGACCATAGCTTCGCTAACCCAAAGGGGATACTCCGGTCTTTGAACCAATCATCATGGGCAAGACAAAATCGAACAGAGCAGCTAACGGTGCATCCAGAGCAAGAACCACAAGGGACAAGGTCTACTTCTTCCAACACTTGCGCCACGACGAAAGACGGGGCATTGGAAGGAAGCGACAAACACCAAGTGCGCAAACCACTCGTAGGGTACCCGACTTAGGTGCACTAGCACTAAGACATCTTACTAATTCATAGCGGTGTAGTTGTTACCGCGAGAATCGATGAAACGCGATGGTCGAACGGGGTACAAACACACAAGGGCTTGGGCACGAAGAAGCAAATGAAAGAGAGAGGCATAGCTCCATGGTCATGGCGAGGCGGACTCGTAGCCACAAGCTATACCAACACGTGTTGGCATCCATCATTCCACGATTGTTATCTCCCAGGTCATCTCCCATAGGCTAGGTCGCGAAGGGCTCGATGTGAGTGGGTGATATCCGCATCGATACCGATATCGATATTGAATCCATCGCAACCATGTCCTAGGGCCGAAGGTAGGAGTTAACACTCATAGTATTATGAAGTCAACTAAAGAGCGAGGGGTCGAGTTACACTCGGCATCACGGCCATGGCGAGACAAATCCCGCGATCATAACGTCCGAATGAGATATGATCCCTCGACCGGCTTGAAGGCACGGTCCTTAAGCATAACATATGAACAAGAATCCCGACAACCCAACATAAGAGCTAAGACATGACCACATGAATGGAGTAGCACATATCCATAGCGAGGGGGATGGGTAGACCTGCACAAGGGCACAGTGCAGACAGATATAGATAGATCAAGATCACGTATTGTAAGTGTACGAACGAGTATAAGAATGAGCAGGAAGGGGCTTTCGTCGGTGTCGGGAATGGCGTCCGACTAGGATTCGACTTTGCGGTA
Organism: Miscanthus floridulus; assembly: GCF_019320115.1. Classification (NCBI taxonomy): domain Eukaryota; kingdom Viridiplantae; phylum Streptophyta; class Magnoliopsida; order Poales; family Poaceae; genus Miscanthus; species Miscanthus floridulus. Next base: position 78,978,995 of record NC_089586.1, read on the forward strand.
AGGATGTGGAGGCCCAAGGGCTGTTGTAACTTGTCCCAAAGGGCTATGGCTGCCTCTAGCCAGCTGCGGCCAGCTACGGCCTACTGTGGCTTGCTGCAGCTCGCTATCGCTAGCTATGGCTAACTGCAGCGTGCTATAGGTGGCCAAGGGCTGGCTGTTGCTGGCCGGGCATGGCAGTAGGTGGCCAGAGGGTGGCTGCTGCTGTAGGACACAGCTAGGGTTGGCGATGAGTGTATTCGGCCAAGGCGTCGGGGCCATTTGCATGTCTAAAAGAGAGGCAGATCTCGGACTCAAGTTTTGTAGCATGAACAGCAAGTGGGGACAAGTCCACTGTGTAGAGCTTGATTTTAGAAAAATGTGGGAACTGGTTTCACATTTTTCTGAGGTCGTATGAATTTTCTATGAATTTCCGAAGTCCAATCTATTTTCTGAAAAAGAACAAGGAAGGGGTGAACCAGGGCTTGACACGTGGCAGCGCAGGATTGGTCTAGCGGTAACAGTGGTTGACAGGTGGGTCCATGGCACTGGTCACTGATAGGTGGGCCCAGTCAATGGTCAACGTTGACCGGTCAATGATCAACGGGGCTGGGCCTAGTATGGGCCGGGTTGGGCCGGCCCGGCTCGGACACATGTCAGGCAGGTAGGCTATCCACGTGGTGCTGTTGGGCTCTTGATGGGCCAGGTCTGGACTGTGCACGTGGGAGCGGCTCACGGTGGACCGACAGGCGCTGGTCCATGGACCGCGCACTGGGTCCATGGTGGACCATGTCCAGTCCCCTTTTCCCCTCACTGGTGCATGTGGATCAGGCTCACGTTGCTGCTTCACTTTGGGGCTTTGGTCTATGGCGAGCGCGCAGGCACAGGGCGGTGGTGCCAGTGTTCTCGAGCCATCCAAGGCTCGGTAGGATGGCATCTTGGCTCGTGGAAGCGTTTGTGTGCGCGCCATGCTCGATGGTGCACAACAGCATGACCCTTGGGCCTCCCAAGTGGGGAGACCACGACGGCGCTCATGGCGAAAGTATGACGGCGAGCATAGGGGCGGCGTGGGGGCTTACTGTGGGGCTTGGGGCAGCAGGGCAGTGGTGCGATGGTGCATTGGGGCCGTGGCGGGTTGGTGCGGTGCTGTGCAGGCTACGACAGGAAAGAAGACGATCGCGATGTCATCCCTGGCTCCGGCGACTTGGCAACTCCGACAAGGCTCCGGCTTCTCTTCTTCTTCTTCTCCTCTCTTCCTTCTTCTTCTTCTTCTACCTTCCTTCTTCATCTTTCCTCTCTTCTAGCTCGGACGTTGGCGAATTGGAAGGCACTGAGCGGCGGCAGGGGTAGGAGAGGCCTAGGGCTCCATGCTCGGGGCTCTTTATAGGCTAAGCTCGGCCATGGGGCTCGGTGAATGGTGGATGCAGGGATTTGGTCACGCGGAGGGCTAGGATGTGTCTGGGGGTAGGGCTTGGGGCGTCGCGGTTCGATCGCGGGTGTCTTGGCGACTCCAATTTGGAGCGGCGGCCGGTAAAAAGTGGAGGCGGGTGGCGTCAGCGGGCATGGGCCACGGCGATGACGTCATGCGAGGCGTGACGTGACCTAGGGCAAGGCATGGTGCTGTGGATCGCTTGCGTGGCTGCATCCGGGTGTGCGCGGGGGTTGGTGGTCAGGTCTGGACGACTAGGATGTGGGGCGTGGCCTTGGGTGCTCCTTGCCCGGTGCGCGTCGGTGCTCTGCTATGTGCTAGAACAGAGGAGGCGAGGGGGACCAGGGGGTAAGGGATGATAGGTGGGGACCGGCTGGCCCACCTGCTAGCGACGTCGTGAGGGGGGTGAGAGGGGTGGCCGCAAGGGGGTAGCTGGGCCAATCTTGCTGGGCCGCTTGGTCGTGCGCGCGCGAGCGGGCCGAAGGGGAGGAGCTGGGCCAGCCTGGTCTACTTTTTGCTACTGCTTCGCGTGGGCCAGAAGAGGATGGGGTGATGGGTTGGGCCTCTAGCTCAAGTGGGAGAGGCCGGCTAGGAGGTGAGGTGGTCATGGGCCGAGGAGGCGAGCTGGGCCGACTCTGTTGCTTGGGCTGGTTGGTCATGTGCTTGGGCCAGATTGGCTTTCCTATTTTCTAAATAAACCAAGGCTCCTATATTGTATACATGTGTCGCCAACTTGTACACCTCCTAGTGGGGTCCACTAGAGGTCAACTAGGGGTAGTGGGGTCCATGTCAAGGGTTGGCAATTCACGGGCATTGAGTTGATAAAGATAGTTGGTTGATTATAGAATTTAGGTCAAGGGGTCCATGAGAGATTCCAGAAGGAGTCAAAAGGAATCGCTACGGACTTGTGCTCTCCAACACAAAACAAGACTTAAACACAGGACAACTCAAAAACTCTGGCAATCACCTACAAACCATCTACATGTATGCAATGTCTTGTTAGCGAGTTGGACTCGTGTTTGACCTAGCAATTACATGTTTCACTCAATTGCAAGAAAATTTTTGAAAGCTCGTATTTTTGGTTTCCAGAAAAATCCAGGTTGTTATAGTCCACCCTCCTTACAGGAATCTCATCCTCAAGATTTAGGGGTTAGTGTCACTAGAGAAGAGGGGTCCTCGTTGTCAAGTCATATGCACCAATGCATTTGTTTCATAGTTGGAGTTTTGAAGAGGAGCTTTTTGGAGAAAGTTGTTTGCATACAACTTTTTAAACGGAGAAACTTCATTTTTATAAAAACAGGGAGAGATCTTTTAAAGGATCGAATCGGGGTTTGTCACAATTTTAATTTTTGCAAAGAGTCCTTTATGAAAATTTGAGAAAGGCTCTTTTTAAGTGGGTTTTAAATTGGTGGTGAAGACTTTTGAGACAAGGTTGGTTTTCAATTTGCTTTCCCTAAAGCTTTTGAAATTTAAGGTAGGTTTGGAAAGAGTCGAAATCACTTTCTTTTGGTAGCTTTAGAGGGTTTTTAAAATAGTTTTCATTTAAGATGGAGTTGTTGTTGCAATGGGAGAAGTTTTCAACAAATGAGAGAGAGTATTTTGAACATGCCTAGTTGAAAATTGAAGTCGATTTTGAAATGGACGAGTAAAAACATGACGTTTCGGCTTAATATGTCCAACCAGTGGTCAAAATCACTTGTCTAGTTATATTACGGCCTTGATTTTTGCCTGGAGTCACACGTAGATAAAATACTTTTATAGTCTTCACTCAAGCAATATAAACACAAGAAGCATAAGAAGCAAAAAGATCCAAGCACTCAAGCAGCATTACAACTCCTATATGCATAGTGTTGACTTAAGGCGACTCCTAAGCCTTTGAGTCTCACACATCTATCGATCTTGCATGGGCGACAAAGGGAATCATTTCCTAGTGGTCAACTTTTCGGATCGAGGATAGTCAGTTAATAATAGAACTCAAGGTAGAGACGGGGAATCAAGTGTTAGTAGCTATGACTCCACTACAGATGGAATGTTTGGCTTCTACACTAGTGTTTGGTACTAAAGGTCTTGTCCTAGGGTCAAGTATGGCTCTAATACCAACTGAAACATCCTCAATTTTCCTTGAAGGGAAAATCCACAGAATGAATTTTAATATGATAAAACCAAGAACTTATTCCATCATATTATCATATTTTAGTCGATGTCACAGTTATACATCGTAAGATTACAAGAATACAAGATATTACATCACTAGGGAACACACCTATTATAGAGTTAATCTGGCGAAAGACTATCGGGTGAAGGCTCCTCCTTCACGGGCATCATCAGAGTTGGCATAGTGCAGTGTAGATTCCATCTACGAACCAAACTTGAGCGTAGGCACGAGATCTTCTAATCCTTCTAAAGTCAGCATCTCTAAGAAGCAGGAAATCTGCACACCGCCAGATGTGTGCAGGTCATGGTCAGCACCAATAAGCTTTAGTGGAAAAGATAAACAAGGGATCTGGTGATCCTAATATTTGGCTGTGGTTTGCATCCTTAGCCCATGAGAAGTAAATAACATTAGTAATATAATAATAATAATATCCAATTTTTAACACATTCACCACCACACCATCCTTATCCATCCACCAACCATCCATCCCAAACCATCTCCACACCACCACACCACATCTCATCTCACACACTCAGGTCGACAGGCCAACTCCCTCTCGGCCTTGTCTCAATGGCCCGCAGCCCCCAAGGCTCACGACCGGAAAATACCCCAACCCTAGAGGGAGGAAAGGAGGACTCATCTCCTATCTAGTTTAAGCGAAACCCAGGAAAGGTCCATAGCTGACAAGTCAGTATATGTATCAATCGATCAACCATACACTCTGCAGAGGTTTTACATACCCACAAGATTAGCCATCCTTGGAGCCATGTATCTCCTAGGCAGAATTCCGGTCACTTGCTAGCCTAGACCGATGCCACCCTACCTCTCAGCCCTGGAACATCCCAAGTCTAGTGTGGGATGGCTGATACTGTGAGTCGTAGACAGAGCCGGGGCTCTCCGGATGTCAAGAGCCGGTTCCACAAGGCCTCCTGAAGTCTCGGTAGGGTGTGGGGAAAAACTGCACGCCCCGTACCTCCTTGCAGACGTTCACCTAGCAGTAGTGGCATCGCTCTACCAAGTAGTCCAATCGTCCCGCACCATATAGGGCGAGTGGGATGTAAAGGATTCCCGGTGAGTCTGGGTACTAGTAAGTCCTTAGGGATTGACCAAGCCAGGATGTCTTCATCAGGGTTTCCATTTTACATGCCACCACAGCACCTCTACCCCGAGCTCCACCTCCTCGAGGTTCACACCCAAGGCCACCTCCAATTACCATTTACCCACCATAGGTATTCCATATCCAAGTGCCTAGGTAGCACCACATGGCAAGACTCGCCCTAGGCTCGTCGTTATTCCAGCTCGGTCGACACAACCCTCACTCTCCACGCACCCAAGACACACGCAGCACGCTCACACACCACCAAGTCCAGCACCCATAGTCAAATCATTCCTAGGGGGTTCACCACCAGCATCACATCCCCGATATAATGCGAAGTGGAGTTAATAATAAGTATAGTGGTGTAATATGCAAGCAAGCAGCAAGTAAGCATATATAAGCGAGCGAATGCGCAAAGCAGGGTGACATGGTAGAGTGGGTTGCATCAGGGTAATAATGGCTCAGGTAGTAGCATGCATCAAAGTACTAGCAAAGGAATAATTATAAAGCGCTAGCAGTTCTAGATATTATGCAATGTCTAATAGGATTCTCTAATAGAGGGTGCTGCCATGACACCTGCGATGTAGAGGTAGTAGTGGTACAATTCTCCATTCGTTGGTGTTCCATTAGCGGGGTCACCTCCTCCTACGTCGACTCCATTCTGCAGTCCTTGTTGTCGTCCACGTTCTCTTGGTCTGATCGCCAGCTACTCCGCTAAGTGTCACACAAGGCAAGAGAACACTCGACACCCAAAAAGACGACAAGGCGCAGGAAGATCCAATAACACCAATGAGACAATAAAAGATACCCGGCTTAGCCCTCTCGGTGGTTGTCCGATTCCCTCAGGCCAAAGAAACACGAGTGGTGGTATGCTGAGCACAAGCTTAAGTAATGGCCAAGCCAGTATGGCTTTACGATAAATGGTTTAAGCCAGAGCTTATCCAGAGCAAACACCATGGCTCACGATCTTTCGATCTGGTGTCATTGAATTGACGGGGATTAGAAGTTGGGCCCCAAGAAAGAAGAATGACGGGGTTCGGCTCTTATAGCCTTATCCTGCAAGTCACAATTGGACACGAGTAGCATACAAGAGCGATTAACACTATTGTGACTTGGCTCCAACGTACTTCGGCTCACCCGCTATGGTAGAAAGCGGTAGTGCAAAGAGATTGGCCATCAACGGTTCCCCTCGATCCACACGACACAATAACATCGGGAGCCGAGAAGAGGGTCGCTCAACACGGCAAAAGATGCGGGGGTTAGCTAGGCACATCCATGTCATGTTCTCAGACACATCTTCTAGAAAGAAGGTTTTAGAGGGTCGATCGGGTCGACACGCACGGGTCCGAGGTACGACATAGACCATAGCTTTGCTAACCCAAAGGGGATAGTCCGATCTTTGATCCAATCATCATGGGCAAGACGGAATCGAATAGAGCGGCTAACGGTGCATCCAGAGCAAGAACCACAAGGGACAAGGTCTACTTCTTCCAACACTTGCGCCACGACGAAAGACGGGGCATTGGAAGGAAGCGACAAACACCAAGTGCGCAAACCACTCGTAGGGTACCCGACTTAGGTGCACTGGCACTAAGACATCTTTCTAATTCATAGCGGTGTGGTTATTACTGCGAGAATCGATGAAATGCGATGGTCGAACGGGGTACAAACACACAAGGGCTTGGGCACGAAGAAGCAAATGAAAGAGAGAGGCATAGCTCCATGGTCATGGCGAGGCGGACTCGCGGCCACAAGCTATACCAACACGTGTTGGCATCCATCGTTCCACGATTGTTATCTCCTAGGTCATCTCCCACAGGCTTGGTCGCGAAGGGCTCGATGTGAGCGGGTGATATCCGCATCGATATCGATATCGATATTGAATCCATCGCGACCATGTCCTAGGGCCAAAGGTAGGAGTTAACACTCATAGTATTATGAAGTCAACTAAAGAGCGAGGGGTCGAGTTACACTCGGCATCACAACCATGGCGAGACAAATCCCGCGATCGTAACGTCCGAATGAGATACGATCCCTCGACCGGCTTGAAGGCACGGTCCTTAAGCACAACATATGAACAAGAATCCCGACAACCCAACATAAGAGCTAAGACATGACCATATGAATGGAGTAGCACATATCCATAGCGAGGGGGATGGGTAGACCTGCACAAGGGCACGGTGTAGATAGATATAGATAGATCAAGATCATGTATTGTAAGTGTACGAACGAGTATAAGAATGAGCAGGAAGGGGCTTTCGTCGGTGTCAGGAATGGCGTTCGACTAGGATTCGACTTCGCGGCAAGGATGTGGAGGCCCAAGGGCTGTTGTAACTTGTCCCGGAGGGCTATGGCTGCCTCTGGCCAGCTGCGGCTAGCTACAGCCTACTGTGGCTAGCTGTGGCTTGTTGCAGCTCGCTGTGGCTGGCTATGGCTAACTACAGCATGCTATAGGTGGCCAAGGGCTAGCTGTTGCTGGCTGGGTGTGGCAGCAGGTGGCCAGAGGGTGACTGCTGCTGTAGGACACAGCTAGGGTTGGCGACAAGGGTATTCGGCCAAGGCATCGGGGCCATTTGCAAGTCTAAAAGAGAGGCAGATCTCGGTCTCGAGTTTTGCAGCATGAACAGCAAGTGGGGACAAGTCCACCACGTAGAGCTTGATTTTAGAAAAATGTGGGAACTGGTTTCACATTTTTCTGAGGTCGAATGAATTTTCTATGAATTTCTAAAGTTAAATCTATTTTCTGAAAAAGAAAAAGGAAGGGGTGAACCAGGGCTTGACACGTGGCAGCGCAGGATTGGTCTAGTGGTAACAGTGGCTGATAGGTGGGTCCTCGGCATTGGTCACTGATAGGTGGGCCCAGTCAACGGTCAATGTTGACCGGTCAACGGTCAACGGGGCTAGGCCCAGTATGGGCTTCGATGGGCCGGGTTGGGCCGGCCCGGCCTGGACACGTGTCGGGCAAGTAGGCTATCCACGTGGTGCTGTTGGGCTCTTGATGGGCCAGGTCTGGACTGTGCACGTGGGAGCGGCTCACGGTGGACCGGCAGGCGCTGGTCCATGGACCGCGCACTGGGTCCGTTGTGGACCATGTCCAGTCCCCTTTTCCCCTCACTGGTGCATGTGGATCAGGCTCACGTTGCTGCTTCACTTTGGGGCTTTGGTCTATGGCGAGCGCAGTGGGCATAGGGCGGTGGCGCGGGTGTTCCCGAGCCATCCAAGGCTCGGTAGGATGGCATCTTGGCTTGTGGAAGCATTTGTGAGCGCGCCATGCTCGATGGTGCACAACAGCGTGACCCTTGGGCCTCCCAAGTGGGGAGACCACAACAGCACTCATGGCGAAAGTACGACAGTGAGCACAGGGGTGGCATGGGGGCTTATCATGGGGCTTGGGGTAGCAGGGTAGAGGTACGGTGGCGCGTTGGGGCCGTGGCGGGTTGGTGCGGTGCCGTGCAGGCTGCGATGGGAAAGAAGACGATCGCGATGTCGTCCCTGGCTCCGGAGACTTGGCAACTCCGGCAAGGCTCTGACTTCTCTTCTTCTTCTTCTCCTCTCTTCCTTCTTCTTCTTCTTCTACCTTCCTTCTTCGTCTTTCCTCTCTTCTAGCTCGGACATTGGCGAATTGGAAGGCGCTGAGCGGCGATGGGGGTAGGAGGGGCCTAGGGCTCCACGCTCAGGGCTCTTTATAGGCCGAGCTCAGCCATTGGGCTCGGTGAACGGTGGATGCAATGATTTGGTCATGCGAAGGGCTAAGATGTGTCTGGGGGTAGGGCTTGGGGCATCGCGGTTCGATCGTGGGTGTCTTGGTGACTCCAATTTGGAGTGGCGGCTGGTAAAAAGTGGAGGCGGGTGGGCATCAGCGGGCATGGGCCACGACGACGACATCACGTGAGGCGCGGCGTGACCTGGGGTAGGGTGTGGTGCCATGGATCGCTTGCGTGGCCGCATCCGAGCGTGCGTGGGGGTTGGTGGTTAGGTCCGGACGGTTGGGATGTGGGGCGTGGCCTTGGGTGCTCCTTGCCCGGTGCGCGCTGGTGCTCTGCTGTGTGCCAGAACAGAGGAGGCGAGGGGGACCAGGGGTAAGGGATGACAGGTGGGGGCCGGCTGGCCCACCTACCAGCAACATCATGAGGGGTGTGAGAGGGGCGGCCGCAAGGGGGCAGCTAGGCCGATCTTGCTGGGCCGCTTGGCCATGCGCGCGTGAGCGGGCCGAAGGGGAGGAGCTGGGCCGGCCTAGTCTAGTTTTTGCTGCTGCTTCGTGTGGGCTAGAAGAGGATGGGGTGATAGGTTGGGCCTCCAGCTCAAGTGGGAGAGGTTGGCTGGGAGGTGAGGTGGTCATGGGCCGGGGAGGCGAGCTGGGCTGACTCTATTGGTTGGGCTGGTTGGTCATGTGCTTGGGCCAGATTGGCTTTCCTATTTTCTAAATAAACCAAGGCTCCTATATTGTATACATGTGTCGCCAACTTGTACACCTCCTAGTGGGGTCCACTAGAGGTCAACTAGGGGTAGTGGGGTCCATGTCAAGGGTTGGCAATTCATGGGCATTGAGTTGATAAAGATAGTTGGTTGATTATAGAATTTAGGTCAAGGGGTTCATGAGAGATTCCAGAAGGAGTCAAAAGGATTCACTACGGACTTGTGCTCTCCAACACAAAACGAGACTCAAACACAGGACAACTCGAAAACTCCGGCAATCACCTACAAACCATCTACATGTATGCAACGTCTTGTTAGCGAGTTGGACTCATGTTTGACCTAGCAATTACATGTTTCACTCAATTGCAAGAAAATTTTTGAAAGCTCGTATTTTTGGTTTCCAGAAAAATCCGGGTTGTTACAGTTGAGGCTTGAATCTTGCATTTTTTATAGACATTACTTGTTTGTTGGAATGACACCACTTGTAGATACCACTTGTAACTTGTACCCCTTGTATCTTGTGTGGGGCTTCTTGAGATACCACACATAGGATCTTTGATCTTGATATCAATTTGTGGGACACCTCCCCCTATGTGATAGCATGGGTCATCCATTTGATACACTTGAGCTATTGTAGTTGAGGGATGCATTCTTCATTTGATGATCACTTAAAGTTAAGGATCACTTGTGGAACCATCATCTTTCATGGTTGATATCATATATAGATGTAATACCACTTGTATGAAGTGAATACCATTTGAAAGAATCTTCTAGTATGGAACCACTTGTTTGATTTATCAATAAAGACCATTTCTTGAACATTTACTATCTTTATGAGTACCACTTATAGGATATCACTTGTGAGTTGATCTAGACATCACTTATGAAATCTTGATGAAATACTTGAGTCTAGATACCATTTGAAACATACAAACTAGATATCCATTTGCATTGTTGTCTTATGCTTGTACTCTTATCACTATCATGAGCTTCTATGATTGACTTGAACTAAATTGATTTGCCTAAGCTTCTAAGTCCGGTTTGAACCAATGACAAGCTTCTTCACACCTCTTGCAAGGGTTATCTTGCCAATGTTGTACTTGTCACTTGTTAGCAATCCAAATTGAGTCAAGTACTTGGGTTTACTAGCTCATGAACAAATTCATGTACTAACCACTAGATTAAGTAATCATTCAAACAATAGTGGTAGGCTATGAATTTAAACATTTCATTTGTTATGCATGATCCTATGAAGTATGAACTATCTGCACTAACCGCATACTAGTAAGGGATGAAATGATCATGCACATTACAATGATACCTTTGCTATGTTGGAGTAGAGGATAGTCACATAGATTCCAATTCATTACTCCAATAGCAATGTGAAGTCCAATTATAAGCTTGGTGAAGACCAATAGATACCATGTTGAATTCCATTCTTCACCCATATGAAATGAATACCACTTATGATCAAGTGCACTTTCTTGTTGTGGTTGGCTTGCTTTATCTTTTGATCTTTGCTTGCATGAGAGCATCAAATTGAGAATATCACTTGAAATATCATGATTAGCTCTTTTTTGGGTGTTGCTTGCTTTTCTTGATCAACCCTTTTGATTGCTTCAACTAAGCATCTCAAATGTTCCTCGGATCACCACTACCATGTTAGCCTTCCAAGTACCACACTTGGTTTACCTACACATAGGCGGCAAGCCCCTACACTAGGGAGAAGTGACCTCTCTCCAAGAATCGTTCTTGATACTCACTTGAAATGACTTGATTGATTGATCCAAGTGATGGACTTAACTTGGTGAGTAACCTTAATTCCTTCTTTAAGTCCTTTTATTTCTTCTTATTTAAGTCCTTTTCTTTCTACCAAATGATTTCCAATAGTCACTAGAACTTAAACTTCATCTTCAACTTGAGTTTGATCTTGTTCTTCATCTTGAGTACCAAAGGTGTGCAAAGTACACTTCACAATCAAATGGCCTTGTACTCATATCTTGTCATGCTTCTAGATCATCTCAAAACAAAACTTAGGTACCTCAAACACTTATAAACATGTTTCCAACTTGAGGACCTTTCAATCAAAGTGACTCTAGATCAATCCAACATTTGTCACTTTTCTGATAGATTTTGTACCCTTCAAAGAAATAAGCATATCTTCCAAAGTACAAATCCAAATACCACGAAATTTGGTGATGTGATTAACTAAGTTATATAGCAGCTGTAAAAATTTGATCTTTATTTGACTTCTAGATTGCTGCCATATATCAATTCTTCCACCACTGCTACATGCTAAAAACTGCTGCACTATAGCTGACAAGTTCCACTCCAAAACCGAAGCATTTCTTATCCAATTCTCATGAAAACTGTACAGCATCTTATACCATAAGTCTAGAGCATGTACACCAATTTTTATGCCAATCCAATAGGTTTTGATTACTCAAATATGGCTAAGATCATAGCTAGCTCAGATTCTCAATTATAGGACAGATTTCAACAATTGAGCTATACTTCATCAAAGTGAATCAAACTTGAAACTAACTTATTTGAATACTTTCATAAGACATATATCCATTCAAACCACTTACTAAAAGTCATCTCATGAATTTATCCAACACAAATCAATCCAAACTTGACTATTAATCAATTATCCATTCTGTCAACTTATAGCAAGTAACATTGCATATTTATCCAATTCAATCAACTCATATGCACCCAAATAAAATGATCAACAAAAGATATACCTTTGATTAGCTCATGATCATCCAACTAGCAAGCTTCAACTCAATTATTTGCAAGTCATCAAATATATCCAATGAATCACCAACAACTTGAAATTGACACTTGTATGTTGTAGCACATTTGGACTTCACTCAATTTGTCATGACATTAGGACAATGATCATCACTTAGCAATACTTGGCTCAACTACATAATCAACAAGATGAATATCATTTGAACCAAGCCTCCAATGCCGATGGTACCTATAAACAATCATCTACTTTTTGATGGTACCCAAACAATTTTGGGTCCTCTCAAGTTAGGTGCAACATACTTAGGCATAGCCTTAGTATGAATAGCGGGATGTTTTGCAATAGCAATCATAGAGGTACCATTACCATCCTTCCTAAGCATAGAATCATCATCAATTGAAATAGGCTTAGGAGTGTTACCTAGGGGACATGAATGTGCCATACCCTTTCCCGGCATGAGTAGCACTTTCTCTTTGATTGAGCCTTCTCTTCTTTGCTCATGTGGTGCTTCTCATTGCCTTGCCTCTCATGGATTGCTTGAGCCTTCTTCTCAAGCTTGGTAGGACACTTAGAGGCAAAGTGTCCCATACTTCCACACTTGAAGCACTTGATGTGAGCATAATCTTTCTTCTCATCTTCATTCTTGCTCATCATCTTGGCATCTTGAGTTTGCATTGGATGCCTTGCCTTTCCACCCCTTCTTGTTTTCTTCTTCTTCATCATTAAGTCACCACCATCTTCATGGTTGATCTTGATTTGCTTTTGGGGTGTATTCTCTTGCTCAACTTGTAGCTTTGGTTGAGGCTTCACTTGTTGCTTCACCAATTGCTTGGTTGGGCACATTGCGGTAAGATGACCCCAAGTGCAGCACTTGAAGCACTTCACATGCTTTAGCCTCTCTTCTTCTTTCTTCAACTTGAGCTTTTCTTCATTGGGGCAACCATTTGCAAGATGACCCACTTCATGGCACTTGAAGCACATGAAATGAGAGAGCTTCTCTTGTTCTTGCCTCTTCATCTCTCTTTCATATCTCCTCTTGCCCCATCTTTTGCCCTTGATCTTGCTCTTGTTGAAGCCAATGCCACACTTGTCACCATAGTTTCTTTGAGTCTTCGACATGTGCTCAAAGGTGACTTTTGAGTTGTAGCACCTCTCTAACTTATTGCTCAATTTTTTCACTTGTTCATTGAGCTCATTGTTCTCCTTCAAAATGTTAGTCTCATAAGACATAGAAATAGAACAAGCATCTATTTGTGAAGAGCATGGCATAGCTAATAAATCATCACAAGAGGTGGATACATGCTTCTTGCCTACATCACAAGGGTTAGTAACAATATGTGATTGATCAATTGACCCATGTGATGAACTCTCATTATTTTTAAGTTTCTTTGTAAACATTTTAATGAGAGAAGCATGTTGTTCTAATAATTCATCATGAGATGCAAGTAGTGTCTCATGATTCAATTTAAGCTCATCATGTGAAGATTTATAAGCATCAAGTAAGTCTTTATGTTCTTCACAAGAGTTCTTTAGAAATGAGTTTTCATTTTTTTAATTTCAATGTTTTAGCTTTCTCATTTTCTAAAGACATGGTCATGCTAGCAAGTCTACTAACAAGCTCATCATATGAATCAACATGATCAACCACATTATCATTTGTTACCTTGGTGTCAACTTGTGACATGAAGCAATGTGGTCTTGTAGTTGGAGAGCTTGTAGTAGCATCTTCATCATGGCTTGAGCATGAACCATCATCACCATCAAGTGTGCATGGGGTAGCATCATCACTTGCAACACTTGTGGCATCATCATCAACCTTGTCAAGTGAACTTGTAGTAGATCGATCATCATCATCATCACTTGACCATGAGGTGGAGCAATCTTCCACAATCACAAAATTGTGGTTATGCTCAACACACTCATGCGCCTCCTTCTTTGGTTCATCCTCCTTCTTGAATTTACCATCATCCCATGTGGAGGAGTCACCATAAAAAGCTTGGAGTGCTAGCCACATATCATGAGCACTCTCCAAGTCCCACACATGTCTAAAAATATCATCATGTATAGCACACGTTAGATAATAAAGAGCACGATGATCAAGTTACAAGCAATCCTCTTGCGCTTGGGTGAGGTTATCCTTATCCAAGGCATCACGAGAAAAGCCAACAACAATGATCCGCCATGCCTTGGGACCCAATTCACGGAAATGATCAAGCATATGACGTTTCCACCGTGCATAGTGTGTGCCATCAAAAATGTGTCACAAACAACTTCTAGCCCAAAGTTTGCCATCCTCTCGGGTCAGTGAAGACCACAAATGAGAGACCAGGCTCTGATACCAATTGAAAGGGTCGATATGGCGACTAGAGGGGGGTGAATAGTCCTTTCTAAAATTAATCGCGCCGGCTAACCGAAACAAGTGCGGAATTAGTACTATCGGTCTAGCCAAGACTACACCCCTCTATCTATATTCTCTAGCACCTTTCAAAGATACTAATTAAGCAATAAAGGTGCTGGGCTAGCTAGAGCTCACCTAACCAATTCTAGGAGCAAGGTCACACAAATCTATGCCACTAGTGCTTTAAGCAACAAGGGAGCTCCTACATATGCTATTAAGCAAAAGCACAAAGCCACCTAATGCCACTAGCAATGCCCAATAACAAGGCAACCAATGCCAAATTAGAGAGCGCAAATACTTAGCTACACAAACTAAGTAATGTGACTAACAAGGTTACACAAACCAAATTAGCCACGCAAGGGGGCTACTTCTATGCTACACAAGCAAGAAGGTAACTAGTAAGCTACACAAGCTAACTAATTACACAAGCAACTACACAAGCACAATATATGCAAAAGTAATTACAAGCTTGTGTAACGAGGATGCAAACCAATGGGAAGAACAAGGTTGACACAGTGATTTTTCTCCCGAGGTTCACGTGTTTGCCAACACGCTAGTCCCCGTTGTGTCGACCGCTCACTTGGTGGTTCGGCGGCTAATTGGCATCACCTACCAAGCCCGCACATCGGGTGCCACAAGAACCTACCCTAGAAGTGAGGGTAGCTCAATGACACGCTTTACTAAAGTTGCTCTTCGCGGCTCCCACGGGGCGAGCATAATGCCCCTCACAAAGCACTTCTCCGAAGCGCCGCACAAGCTTCTTGCGGGCTTTGACGGAGACCACCACCAAGCCATCTAGGAGGTGGCAACCTCCAAGAGTAACAAGCACCACCAGCTTGCAACTCGATCACCTAGTGCCACTCAATGCAACCTTATGATGCAATCACACTAGAATCGCTCACTTACACAATCGGATGATCACTATCAAGTATGTGTGAGATGGAGGGCTCCTAAGCACTCTCAAGTATGGACACAAAGTCCCCCAAGGTGCTTAGCACCAGCCATGGCTGAAGGCCACTTCTATTTATAGCCCCTAAGGGCTAAACTAGCCATTACCCCTTCACTGAGCAAAAATCGGGCCGACCGGACGCTCTGGTCGTGTTGACCGGACGCTAGACCTCAACGTCCGGTCTCCCGATGACAGCCACATGTCATCTGTGTTCAACGGCATTCTTCCGATCTCAATGGTCATCTTCTGACCGGACGTAGCAGCTTCAACTGACCAGACGCTGGACCCTCAGCGTTCGGTCATTTACAGTAAGGTATCGACCCCGACCGAACGCGTTCGGTCGGACGTGATCGGACGCAGCCCCAGCGTCCGGTCACTCTCCAGTGACACTGCTTCGTCCGACAATAGGACTGGACACTGCCTCCAGCGTCTGGTCACTTTCAGAGCCAGCATCTGATCGACTGACCGACGTTGCACGCTAACTACTACCATTGATCGAACGCTGAGCCTCAGCGTCCGGTCACTGCATGACCAGAGTCCGGTCCACTTTGTGGGACCTTTCTCATCTCCATTTCTTCACCGAGTTGATCCACATCAACTCCAACTTCCGCTCCTTTGTAAATGTGCCAACACCACCAAGTGTACACCACCATGTGTATGTGTGTTAGCTTTTCACAATCATTTCACAAAGGGTTAGCCACTCAACTTGTCACGCCACTCAATCCTAGCGACGATGCAAAGTTACATCACTCGAGTGGCACTAGATGACCGATATGCAAACAAGTTTGCCCCTCTTGATAGTATGGCCATCTATCCTAAACCCGGTCATCAACTTCTCTACACACCTATGACCGGTGAAATGAAATGCCCTAGGTTATACCTTTGCCTTGCGCATTCCATTCCATCTCCTCCAATGTCGATGCAACACATGCACCAACACAATCAACAATGATATGATCCACTTCATATCATCACGTGATCATATTGGTTCATTGATCTTGACATCACTTGCTTTTCACCATTGCCTTCGTCCATCAGCGCCAAGTCTTGCTCAAGCTTCACCGCCACGCGGTCCATTGCTCCAAAGCCTCTGACTTGCCCTTCACGCTTGCAACCGGTCCATCAAGCCAAGTCTTGTCTTGATCTTCTCCACCTTGATCACATGACTCAATGTCATGTCTCATGTGTAATGAGCTCCTTCATCATCACATGTGTGAGCTTTGCAACATCTCCAAGCCATTTTCACCTTCATGACATATGTTGCTCACACATATGTACCTATGGACTAATCATCTGTGTATCTCACATAAACACAATTAGTCCACCTAGGTTGTCACTCAATTACCAAAACCACACAAGGACCTTTCACCTGGCATCCAGTCGGCTCTTGACCCCCACGCTCTTTATCCCATGCCAGACATGCCCATTCCCCTCACTTTCCCTTCTTTCTTCTTTTGGGGACATGGCCGCCTGCACGCCTGCCTCATCGAGTGAACCCTCTCCTTTCCTCTTCTTATCCTCTTTGTCGCTCGCATAGGGAGTGCACCATGGCTGAGTTTATCCCCACAGCATGACTCATCTATGTATCCCATTCACGCTGCCTTTACTTCTGGTGTGTTGCGCCCCACCTCCGTTCACCACTATAAGATGCCCTTGGTCCTTGCTCTTCTTCTTCATCCCCATTCCCCTCATATTTAGAGCAGAGCTATGAAATCTAGTCGTCATCCGAGGAACTAGGCTCGTCAGTCAGAGGTGAGGGTGTAATCTGAGAAGAAGAAGGATCTAGTTTCCGAAGGAGTTCAAGTCTACCATTGGTTAGTTCGGTCTTAGGGTTCACGATGTTTGACTTCTCAGTCTCCTGTTTCTGGATCTGTTGGTCCTACGCTATGTTTTGGATAATCATTATCTTGTTGTTTCTCCATTGCCCTCGTCTATCTCGACTTCTGGATTAAGCCTCGGGTGTACTAGGTTGCTCTCAGCAATGTATCCCTAATCTCCGTGTGGTTTAGTATTCGATGTCGTGTAATCTTTCATGCATTTTCCAATTTACGAAATGTAATCTCATTTTTCCCTCTTTCGATTCTTACTTCGAATCTTGGGACGAGATTCTTTTTAGGAGGGTTGGTTGTAACACCTCCAGTGTTACATGAGCCCTTTTAGCGCTAAACATGTAATTATTAACTTGTTAATAATAAATTAGAGCAAGATTAGAGTAGAAGAGAACTCAAAATAGAATGAAATAAAATACATTATTAAATAGAATGATATATATATATAGCTCTTGAATCTAATTTAAATTCGACCTTTGTTGAAAATTTTCTTGTAGCTAGATGTTGCTAATTGTCTAAATTAGTAAACCGATAGAGATATATATAGAGGTATATATATACACTCACGTATTTCGTTTCGGTAAGCATGTTGCTACATTAATTATAGTAGTGTACAAACTTATTTCTTTCCGAGTGTATCTCTATAGATAAGTATGCGTTTAAACATACAATAAATATATACATGTGTGTATGGATATTAGTGATAAAGAAATAATGACATATTTGTAATTACATAATTATTTATATATTTTGGTAAAAGAAAAAGAAAGAAAATGGCACAACACACTCATGGACGCCTGTGTGCACGCCTAACCTCGTTGCTGCCTTGTTGTGCGCTAGCCTCGTCGCCAGCCTCGCCTCTACAACTGTGCTACCGATGCCGCTTCTCGACAGGCTGTCCCATTGCTGCTACCGCGTCCATCTTCTCACTGTGCCTGCTGAGTCGAGTGCCATCAATACGCATGACCGCTATGACATTGTTGTTGGTGATCGTGGCGTGTTCCTCACCGCTTGATCAATCTACCCCATCGTGCCCGCGTGAACTCCCATGGTCCCGTGCTGGAGTCGCAACCCCACCGCATTGCCCCTGCCACGTCCCTGTTGTCGTCCGCACCGGGCCACCCCTGCTGCGGTCACGCGTGGCCACCGTGCTATGTCCCGCCTTGGTCTAGGCCACGGCTAGGCCCGGGTCTAGTCGTGGTCTACGCACCTCCCCACGCCATTCCATCCCTGCTCCTAGGCCTGCAGCACGCCCGCCGTGGCCACACCATTGCCGCTGATGCGGCTGACCACATGCATGCATGGCTAGGGTGCCTCGGGCCACCTCTGGCCATGCCGCCAGCGCCCGCGCACACGGCTGGGTCTGATGCTGCTCCTATGTCACCTGGCCACCGTTCCACCGGTGGGAATCGGCCGAAGCCGGCTCCTCCTCTGCTCCTCTGCTTCACCCATGGCTGGAGAAGGGTGGGAATTGGAATAGAACTTTTCCCAGGGTTCTCATTGAAAAATACGTGACTCATGTTAATGGTGTTGAATAGTGTAGAGTACTGCGGGTTAATTTGAGGAAAACTTAGGGGCCCCATCACAAAAGTACTATCGCCACCCTACCTTGGCCACGTGGGCCAGCTTGTTGGGCCATTTGTGCCCGTGCGCCTAGGCCATGCTCGCCGGTCATGGGCCACATCACGTCGGCTGGCCTGTTGGGCCACTCGCCCTGTGCCTCTACCGCCGCGGCCTGCTCGGCGCTCCGCTTGGGCCGGCCTTATGCCGCCTGCGCCTAGGCCACGCGTCCACGTGGGCCGATTTGGTGGCCGCTGGCCCTTTTAGTTTCTAAAGCAATTGTTAATTTAGTTTCAGAAATAAACTTGTAAAATCAATATAAATTTGTGTAGTTGTCCAAAAATTATGAAACCAATTTTTACTTCCTAAAATCATGATCTATCTATTAGCGTAATTGGTTCATCTAGTTTTAAAATGTTTCTGGGGTTGCCCTAATTATTTTAAAATGTTTAGTATTGTTAAAATGTTAACTTATAGGAATTTTCATGATAAATCGGTGATAGTGTTGACTCTGAAAATTTTACAGTAAAGTACTAATATTATTAGCTACTCACTGTAATTTTTGTAGCTCTAGAATAATTAGATTGCTAGATAGATAATGATTCCCTATTTCGAATGAAGATTAAACTGATAGAATGGAATAACGAAACAACTGGATTTGTATAACTAAAACACTTGTTGGGAAATGACACCTTTCTCGATGATATTGATGCGTAGATAAGTAAGTAGTCATTAGAGCTAGCTTGTTAGTTCATAGTATGTACTCTGTTTTAAGAGTTGTTATTGCCTTGTTAATTATATGTTGCATCATTCGCATCAATGAATATCATATAGGTTCGATGATGGATCAACGGATCAATTGAAGGATGATGGGGAATCTGAAGATGGTGTAATGGTATTCTCTCTAGGAGATGATGCAAGGGGCTTTCTATTCAGATGATGGTGGATGATCTGAAGATGCAGATACTAACTTTTTAGTATATATCTTACCCAGGCAAGCCCCGGTGCATAACCCCTACTTTTCTACATTTTAAATTATGTTTGTGCATTAAGTTTAAGGAGTTGAATGAAACCCATTTGCATATATATATATATATATATATATATATATACTATCCTGTAGCTGGCTACAGAATAACTTATTCTGTAGCCACTTTGAGTTATGATAATTACTATGTTAATTTACGAGATTATAGTAACTCCTTACTAAGTGGTTTAATATAACGTTATGGTAAATATCCTCATGTGTTATAGTAACCCAACTATCGTAAATATGTATTGACATTATGGTAAATTAGTATATAAAATTATAGTAAATGGAGGTGGCTACAGAATAACTTATTTTGTAGCCGGCTACTGAATAGCCTCTCCCTATATATATATATATATATATCCTATGAGTCTTACTAGTATAACAGGATCATGTAGATTGCTATGCTATAGGACTCCGGTAGAAGTCGAGTGATTGCCTGTCACTCATGAGAGATAGGAAATATATTGTTGTTGTTACTACAGTATTATCACCTAGAATATATATGGAAGATAATTGGAGACTGGGCGGAATGGTACTTTGGATCTGGACTTGGTTTGGCATTCGAGCGAGGCTCGGATTGCATTTGTTCCGCCTATGTCGGCTAAGGACCGGCCGTTGCATTGGGTTCTAGGCAAGTCACAAACTTATTATCCTGAGCACATACTTGGGTATGAGCGCAGGGAAGGCTTGTTGCTCTCTTGTCGTGGGTTCTGGCTCTTTCCGGACCGACTGATTAGAGGAGGGGATGGTGGAGGTCTCAGCACCGCACTGAGTTTGGGACTCAAAAGCGGGCGCTTGGAGTCCAAGTTTGGACGGGGACCTGGACCCCATGACAGGAGAGTGATGGGTTGGTCCTAGTTGTGCCTAGGGTACAAGCGGGGCGTGTGTTTCGAGGTACCTAGCTAGGCTCATTGATTCTTGAATCGCTGTCGTGCCGGTATGACTTGTCTACAGTCTAGCAACATAGTAAGAACTGGAAGATGAAAGATGGTAAAATGATTCTGATTGCTTACCACCTACTTGAAAGTAGCACAAGTGCTTATATAGAATGATTAGTTAATGAACTAATGATGACTACTAATAAAATTGAATATAAGGACGCACGATTAGTAATGCTCCTACAGATGCAAGAAACCCACAAGCCAGATAGCCTTGCATATCCTTGGAAGTCTTTTCTTTTCTCATGTCGGGTAAGTCTTGCTAAGTACAATTGAGTACTCAGGATTTTATTTCCCCCTGTTGCAGATGATAGGTGGATGCTAGAGCTAACCCTTGTGTGTGGATTCCTCCTGGTGGGCTCAGAGAGGATTCCTTTACGCTATGATCATAGTCTTTATCTATAACTCTCACTAAATGTTTTTATAAATATAAGTTTCATAATCTGTTGTCATAGTTTATATATCAGTGCTTCATCATGTCATGAATAGCTATTTATTTCCATTGTAACTCTAATCACATGTTTAAATTCCGTTGTTAAATTAAATTGTTTATAACTCTGAGAACATGATCATATTCTACTTATATGAACAATAAATATTATACTCTGATGTGGCATGGAAAGTGATGTAAGAATTGGTTAATAATGATGTAAGCTTTATTCTCTCATTTATGATCCTAATGGAAAAATATGGATTTTTGGGTTCTCCCTTAGGGTGTGCCCGATGGAACTACGTAATTTGGTGTCCTCCCTTGAGTACTTAGTGTCTAATGGAAGACAAGTACTCCTGGGAGGCATTAGATTAGGCGACTCTACCACAATGGGTGAGGAGGAACCACGAGTCTATGCTCGTGGAAGGGAGTGAAGGAGACGGCGTAGCCATCAGGAGGCGCCGAGACATCTTCCTGGCCGGGCACAAGCTACTCCACCACATCAGTCCTCCCACGGAGAAGACCACGCTTGACGAGGCCCTCCATGCGTGCATGGGTAACATTAGAGCGGTAGCACGAATCCATGGAGGATGGAGGCGGCTACGGAGAAGCAAAGGTGATGGTGAAGAAGCGGAAGCTATAGATCTAGGGCTCCAGCGGTAGATTAGCAAGCATGGTAGATCCGAATGGCGATGGCGGAGAAACGGAGAAGGTAAGGCTGTGGTTTTGGTGTGCAGAAATGTAAAGGAGGAGGCCGCTATTTATAGGACGGAGCGGGGCGAGAGGGAGAACCATCCGCCTAGGTTCACGCGCCCGCTGCGCCACATCACATCACCTCCCTCCAAAGATTGTGCGCACACTATCTCTGGTCACGCCTCGAAGGACATGCTGGATGACGGTTCGCCCGGTTGATGGGCTAAGAATCGTCACAGGTAAGGAGGGATACAGAGCTAAAAACACTCCTACGGGCCATTCGGGACCAGGAGTTCAAAGGCTAGCCCGCTGAAGGGTTCACAGCCGCTCCGGGGCACCCTTAGAGTGAGGGGTGGAGAGGGATGGGCCCACTAGAGGCCAGTACCCGAGCGCACAAGCGCCGTAGGCACACCAGCCCATGTTCGAGGCTAAGTCGATTCCTAGTCCATAGTTTTTCCTCGAAGAAAGGCAACAAGCCCTTGGGACCGGCTGAATGGACCCAAGAACTATATGGATTGGCCGCCAAAAGTCTGGAGTTGGTCACCAGCTGACCCATGCCGGACCCCCATGAAAGGGAAGCTGGGGCCCCACTTAGACTAGCCCGTTAATAGCTCACCGAGCACAATTTTTTGTCCATCGAGAAAAAAATATGGCACGGCTTAGCCCCTCTATTTTATCGAAAAAATGCTTTTGGGATGACAATCACAAAGATGAGCCGACCCTCGACCGGACCCCTACTACTCGTGGGGGCTCGACAGAAGTTGTACTCACAAGGAGATCGAACATGTGGTCGTAGGACGACGGCGGATCGATTGGATCCTAGGGGACCGAAATTAAGAAAAATCTTTCCAACCTCTCGAATCCTATGGTTACATGCCCCCAAGAAGACCGATCGCGACAAAAGAGAATCACCATCCTACTAGGACACGCCATGGGCTAAAAAAGAAGGCCAAGGCTCTCAGAGTCCTCCTATCCAGAAAAGCCTCCAAAGGAGTATTCTACTCCTCCACAGGCTTGGGGGCTACTGTCGGGTATCGATATTAGGGATACCCAAAGCAAGGAAGTTAGCGCCCACACTGATTTTCCTAGATGGCTCAAGACGTATTAAAAGGTCTCACCCGACCCCAAGGCCATGGGCTCCGTCTCACCTGACCCCTTGGGTACAGGCTCCGTCTTGCCCGACCCTAAGGATGCGGGTTTGAAAGGTCCTAATGGCTAGAGGGGGGTGAATAGCCTACTAAAAATTCAACAACAACACTTAACAATCTGGTTAGACAATTATGAGGCGAAGCAAGTGTTGCGCTAGCCTACTAAAAATGCAAGCCACCTACCACAATTCTAGTTTATATAGTTTCTATCCACACAATAGCTATGACACTACACTAAGTTAATGTGCTCTCAAAGGCTAACTAAAGAGCCACACTAACCAAACTAACAAGCACTCACAACTAACTACACTAAAGAGCTTGACAACTAGTTTACGATAAAGTAAAAAGAGTGAGCAATTTGTTTATACCACCGTGTCGAGGAAGGAACCAATCAATCACAAGAATGAATACCAATGAAGACCAATCACCTCGGAATCAAATGATGAACACAATGATTTTTTACAGAGGTTCACTTGCTTGCCGGCAAGCTACTCCTCATTGTGGCAATTCACTCACTTGGAGGTTCACGCACTAATTGGCATCACACGCTAAACCCTCGATAGGGTGCCGCACAACCAACATAAGATGAGGATCACACAAGCCACGAGTAATCCACTAGAGTACCTTTTGGCTCTCCGTCGGGGAAAGGTCAAAAACCCCTCACAATCACCACGATTGGAGCCGAAGACAATCACCAACCTCCGCTCGATGATCCTCACTGCTCCAAGCCATCTAGGTGGTGGCAACCATCAAGAGTAACAAGCGAATCCCACAGTGAAACACGAACACCAAGTGCCTCTAGATGCAAACACTCAAGCAATGCACTTGGATTCTCTCCCAATCTCACAAAGATGATGAATCAATGATGGAGATGAGTGGGAGGGCTTTGGCTAAGCTCACAAGTTTGCTATGTCAATGCAAAATGGCCAAGAGGCTGAGCTTGAGACGGCCATGGGGCTTAAATAGAAGCCCCCACGAAATAGAGTCGTTGGGCTCCTCACTGCATAGAACACGGGCCGACCGGACGCACTAGTCAGATTGACCAGACACTGGACCTCAGTGTCCTATCGTGCGATGCACGCCATGTGTCCCCTCTCTTCAAATGTTGATCGCTCGATCTCAACGGTCAAGTGATGACCGGACATAGCAACTCAAAGTGACCGGACGCTGAACCCCAGTGTCCGGTCGTTTCCAGTAAGCATCTAGAGATGACTTTTCACGACTAGACATGTCTGGTCATTCTTGACCAGACACATCCGGTCATTCTCGACTGGACACACCCAGTGTTCGGTCACTCGGTGACTCCTCTGTCCACTGCCATGTCAGCAGGACCGGACACACCCTGTCAGCGTCTAGTCACTAAGTGACCTAGTGTTCGGTCAGAGACCGACGCTGCGCGCCCTCTGCTACCACTGACTGGATGCGCTGGTCCAACCGAGACCAACGTCCGGTCACTTACAGTGACCTTCGTCTTTTCTATCTAGGGCGCCGGTGGCACCGTCGGACTGTCCGCACTCTACGGACGGACACTTCGCTGGTGAAGTTCCTAACCCTTGCTCAAATGTGCCAACCACCAAGTGTATCACCTTGTGCACATGTGTTAGCATATTTTCACAAACATTTTCAAGGGTGTTAGCACTCCACTAGATCCTAAATGCATATGCAATGAGTTAGAGCATCTAGTGGCACTTTGATAACCGCATTCCGATATGAGTTTCACCCCTCTTATTAGTATGACTATCGAACCTAAATGTGATCACACTCTCTAAGTGTCTTGATCACCAAAACAAAATAGCTCCTACTATTTATACCTTTGCCTTGAGCCTTTTGTTTTTTTCTTTCTACTTTTCAAGTCCAAGCACTTGATCATCACCATGGCATCACCATCATCATGTCGTGATCTTCATTTGCTTCACCACTTGGAATGTGCTACCTATCTCATGATCACTTGATAAACTAGGTTAGCACTTAGGGTTTCATCAATTCACCAAAACCAAACTAGAGCTTTCAGGGTTCCGTCTCGCCCAAGGCCATGGGCTCTGTGTCGCCCAACCTCGAGGCTGCGGGATCCATCTCGCCCGACCCCAAGGACATGGGTTCCATCTCGCTCAAGGTCGTGGGCTCCGTCTCGTCCGACCCCAAGGACATGGGTTCCATCTCGCTCAAGGTCGTGGGCTCCGTCTCGCCCTACCTTAAGGCCACGGGCTCCATCTCACCCTACCCTAAGGACATGGGTTTCGCCTCGCCCAAGGCCACGGGCTCTATCTCGCCCAACCCCAAGGACACGGGTTCTGTCTCGCCCAAGGTCATGAGCTCCGTCTCACCCGACCTTGAGGACGCGGGTTCCGTCTCGTTCGACGGGAACCCATACCGCCGCCAATCACTCCAGGTTCAAGCGTATGGGCCTGAGTCAAAACTCTGACGCCAGGGAAGAGGCTGGTATGCCTCGATGTAACCCGTGGCCATGACGGGCCATACCTGGGGATTCACATCAAGAACAGTGTCGGGTGTGTCGGTGCTGTTCTGCCTAATCCTCGTACGGACGCTGACAGGCGCGTCAGTTCACCACGACATCCGTCAGGACGGTGTAGAACGCCATGACCGGTAGATGACGCCTGCGCATGGTGCCAGTGACGAACAAGGCCGCGACATGGAGCCGTCCCTATTGACATCTACAGGATCGGTGGGACCCGCATGAAGGAGAAGAAGGACCTGACAACCCTGGAAGCCTTCTTCTCTCTCGTTCTTCTCCTTTTCCTCCTCTGTAGCCCGCTCTTTCCCTTCGCCTATAAAAGAGGAAGCAGGGCTCCCCATGGATCGAGATCTCGACACGGGGGATAAAAAATATAAGAGCACGACACGAGCACACAGCTGAGCGGCAAGCGAGCTCTCAGCACCCGTTCACTCCTTCCACCAGAGACTTGGGATCCTCTCTCTCTCGTCTGTTTGTAACCCCAACTACAAACTAAGTGTCGGTAACACGAGCAACGACGAGCTAGACGTAGGGACATTCCGTCCGAACCAGTATAAACCCTTGTGTCCTCTGAGCACACCATCTGAGCTAGACGCGTAAATACAAATTTACTCATCGGTGGTCCAAAAACACCGACAATAAACCTTTGTAGAGTGTAACGCGGAAATTGTACTACTTATTTATTAGTAGTAGATTTGTAACCAAAGTTAGCTGGTTATCATATAGTACAGTTTTAATTTCTTTCTCATAGTGGTTAAAGAAGCTAAAAGATACAGATTTATATAGCTACTACTAGGGAAAAACCGCAGAAATAAAAAAAAAACCCATGAAAGTCATATCTAGGGCCAGGGTTTCAAGAAGGCCCCATACATGCATCTTGATTTGTTATTACTGTGTGTCTTACTCCATTCGTTCCAAAATACATGATGTTTTTTTACTCTTAGACGTCTTATTTGATTGTTCTTCTTATTTAAATTTTTTTATAAATATTAGTTATTTTGTTATGACTTCATTTATCATTAGGTATACTTTAATAATGACTTATTTATTTTGTTATTTACACAAAAAGACTGAATAAGATAAATGGTAAAACATGATATCTAAAAGTCAAAAGCGTCATCTATGTTGGGACAGAAGGAGTACAAATCTCTTGTATAGAGACCAAACTTTTATCACTCTCTACGTTCCAAACTATGAATCGATTTGGCTTTTTAGGTATATATAAACATAGCGTACATCTAAGTGCATAGAAAAGCTACGTATTTATAGAGGACTTATAATTTGGAACGACAGGAGTAAAAATGGTTTATGTGCTCTATACTATAAGCAAAATGATTCATCTAAATGCTCTTGATGCACCTATAGCTCTGGTCTCTGGATCCAAGATTTTTCTTCGAGCTACAAATATCCAACAAGAAATCAATTAACATGAATTTGGTAGAGCTGGTGGATGCCTAAAGAGGGCCTTAACATAATTCTCTTTATTTTAGAAAAAAAAAAAGTTTCCATATAGATCTCTAGGCCAGGGCAAAGTTAACATTACTAGCACATAGCACGCGCTCTGCTGCGTGGACTAATGAACAGCAGGAAAAAAACATGAAGAAATCAAAGTGCATATAAATAGTAATAGAGAAGTGAATAGTAATAAACAAGGCTGAATATAGCGAGAAACAAAGGATAGTACTAAACAGCGGTGCACAGTAGAACAAACCGCGATGATCAGTATTGAACAGTGCATGAGTCACTGGCTGGCCTCATTTTGTTTCTGGTTGAGGGATTATATATTTTTCGCGAACGGGTGTGTCCCCGTATTTTAGAGGGATAATAATAATTATTACTAATGTTGTTGTTCGCCCTATTCGTTTGGGCTTGTTTGGCTGATAAGCCATGGCTGAAAGTACTATTGGCTGATTTGGTGTGAGAGAAAAATATTATTCGTTGGCTAAAAAAATACGGCTTATAAGCCAAACAAGCTCAAGCGAACAGCCCAAATTTTTTACTTTTTAGCTCTTTTTTGAAAATTTCTCACAAATAGACTTCTGGAGGAAAGATTTCATAATATGGACCCTTAGCTCGACGCCATTGATGTTGGCACCGAGCTAACACGTCTCGGCGTCAGCGTCCCTGACGCCGAGCTCGGCGCCGTAGACGCTGGCACCGAGCTTTGGTCACAGGCTCATCACGCGCGCTGCACGTTGCCTTTGGCAGCTCCCACGTTGCCGCACCAGAAAATTGACTGGCCAGTAGTAGCGTGTACTAAAACCTGACGGTGACTACAGCGACATGGGAGCGCAGCGCAGACAGCGACGTGGCGTGCGGCCGTGCTCGTGCGTGCACGAATGAGTTGCGAGGTTCGAGCAGGGGACGTCAACGCGGCAGGCAACTATTAGCTGCTAGTGTATATATATAGTACCATGTCCTTTTGAGCTTTGTATATGGACGTAACTTTTTTGGCCCTTTATCAAAATAATAATAAACTTTCCTGACATTTTATATCATCGCAAGATTAGTTGAAAATGGAAGAATACGACGTCCTTTTTATTCTTGCCGAAAGTTGCTGGACCTGCAGTCATATGTAAACCGAATATAGTTCACTGCTCTTCTTGGATATAGATGGCTATGCTTTCCTTTGTTATTATACGCTAAGACTGCCCACAACGTGAGCGATGCTGAAACAGCTCGGAAAATAGTTTTTTATTCGTTTTAGCACCGATGCTTCTACATGCCTTGATGCTTGAGTTTTCCGGCTCTAGCACCGCACCCTGCAATGTGTTGCATCGATGCTGAATTCTTCTCTCTCTTCGTTTCAACATTCTCTCTCCTTGTTTCAACATCGATATTTGATACACTGTGGGTGGTCTAACCGCCGTTGTTTCTTAGTCGTGTTTATACGATCTATAAATATACAAGGTTTCCCCCAAACTGCCAAATGACGTTAGGAAGCAGGCTTCTGTGTTCTCGTGAATATCTGCCGTCCTTTTCTTTGGATCGACATAGTGCATGCAGTTCCGGAAAACAAAGATGACAGAAAAAAAAAGTAATAGTAATATACATGCTTCAATGATACTGAGATGAAGATGGCTCGAATTGTCCCCGGCTTAGTCAAATTTGTAGCTAAGTACATTATCCTTTTCTACGAATTTGGTACTAGCCGATGTTGATGCAAAGGTACGCCCAGAGAAGGATCATTTGTGACTACTTGCCAGCCTTACCAGTAGTGTTCATTAGCTTCAGTTTAGTAATAGCCTCAGGATTTGTACCACGAGAACTTCGTATGAACCTTCTGGTGCAGTAATTACCGGTGCCGGAGTGTGAACGAGAACTCACTTTCTTTTAATCAGTGACAAGTGGTTAAAATAAGCAATTTCTAAAGAGGCCTCTTTAATTTTCTGCTGGTGTGTAAAGCATATCACCTTTAATTTGGCATACATGCATGCCTGTGGTCATCAATCATCATAAAAGTAATGTAATACACTGGCGATTCTTCTTAGGGGCGGGTAGCAATATATTGGCGTACATGTACAAAATGACAGTTAGCTAGCCTAACATCACCATCCAGAACCTTTCCCCAAAGAATGACAGTCTGCGTGGCAATCAGCTGATCGATTATTGAAAGAAGAATAGCAGTGAACTATATTCGGTTTACATATGACTGCAGGTCCAGCAACTTTCGGCAAGAATAAAAAGGTTGCCGTATTCTTCGTTTTTCAACTAATCTTGGGATGATATAAAAATGTGCACGAAAGTTTATTATTATTTTGATAAAGGACCAGAAAAGTTACATCCATATATAAAGCAAAAAATGACATGGTACTATATATACACTAGTAGCTAATAATTGCCTGCCGCGTCGACGTCCCCTGCTCGAGCCTCGCAACTCGTTCATGCACGCACGGGCACAGCACGGCCACGGGCTGTCTGTGCTGCGCTCCCACGTCGCTGTAGTCACCGTCAGGTTTTAGTACACGCCACTACTGGCCAGTCAGTTTTCTGGTGCGGCAACGTGGGAGCTACCAAAGGCAACGTGCAACGCACGTAATGAGCCAGTGACCAGAGCTCGGCGCCAGCGCGCGTGATGAGCCAGTGACCAAAGCTCGGCGCCAGCGTCTACGGCGCCGGCGCTGAGCTCGGCGCCGTAGACGCTGGCGCCGAGACGTGTTAGCTCGGCGCCAGCATCAATGGCGCCGAGCTAAGAGTCCATATTCTAAAATCTTTTCTCCGCGGGTCTATTTGTAAGAAACTTTCAAAAAAAAAAAGACTAAAAAATAAAAAATTCGGGCGAACAGCACGGTTGTTGTTGTTGTTCCGATATGAACCCTGCAAGTTGAATCAACAGAGGGCCGGGCCGGGGAGAATCATCAAAATAAATGCAATAATAACACCAGGAGGGAGGAGAGGATCATGGCCGCTGGTTCGTTGATGCACATCTGGGTCAGTGACGCCCGAGCCCGGCGTCCTTAAATGAATGAGAACATATACGCATTCTGCAAGAGGAGCCGATGTGGCCGAGGTGGGCAAGCGCATGTGTCAGAATTAAGTGCGTACGTGTTCATCTCATCAGCTGCTTCCATTCTGGCTTCTGCCTAATTAGCCGGCGATCGACCGACGTAACTAGTAGGTGTGGGATTAATTCCGGCGGCCGCTTTTATCCAACATGTCGTGCGCCGGTGAGCAACGACGACGACGACGGCACGCCGCCGATTGACTAGCAACAGAGAATCCATTTCCCCTACACCACCAAACCACAGGGGGCTCGCAACTTGTATTAAATATTAAATTAAGCTAGCTAAGCTAATCCGATCGATCGTATACACAAGGATCCTACAATTTACACGCATAATTCTTTTTAGTCGCCTTACTCCATTTTTTTGTGTGTGTGTGTGTGGGGTGGGGGGTCGTGATATAGAAAACCATCTCTAGATTATTTCATTTGTTGCACTATAGCTTAGAAATCGATTTACAGTTGAAAATCTGACCATTTTTAGAGGCATAGACATAATAAAATAACTGTCCCTAGACATTTAAATGGTGGTTTCTTATGCTAATGTTCCTGTTGATTTGGTTTACACCACCTCATATGGCATGGTGATTCTTCAGACCAAAAACCCTAACAGAGAATGGCCCCGTTCGCTGGTCTGAAACTTGGCTGAAACTGGCTGGTTTTGTGAGAGAGAAACCTAGACCAGCGAACGCGCCCAATATGTTGATTTCACCAAAATTCATGTGATAAACTCATGATACGCCATCAAACGTACTCAACTTTGACTAAATATGTATAAGAAAATATTACTATTTATGGTACATAAATTAGTATCATTAGATAAATCGTTGAATCTATTTTATAGTAAACTCATTTAGATATACAAATATTACAAATATTTTCTACAAATTTAGTCAAACTTTGAAAAGTTTGATCAATATAAATACCAATAGCGATACTTAAAAATGGACAGAGGAAGTAGGTACGCACAACTATTTTTTAGTTTACATAGCAGTATATTCACGACGACGATCTATGAAATAGAACTATATAAGCGTGTATTTTGCAACAGAAGGAATATACAAACAGAATACAGTACACTGCTAGATTTCGTAGCCGTCTGCGCGTGCGTTCATGCTCCGTTGTTGAGTTTCCAGCCTTCCAGGTGATCCAACGCGTGTGTTTAATTATTTAGCCTGTTCGTTTGTTGGTTTCAGCTAAGGCTTATTAGTCAGTTAATAATATTTTTTTCTCATACTAAATCAACATCAGTCGGATTTATTAGTCTAGAAATCAACCAGCGAATAGGCCATTTAGCAGGTATGCTCTCTTTCGATGGGTTCCTTTTCCGGAGAGCTACTGGTTGCTTTGCTTTCCGGGTGTTTTCGTCCTCGCCGATGCTTGCTTGCCTGCCTGTCTAGCTACTTTCTCCTCGCGTAAGTCAGGGCACGTTTGGTTCTATATAAGTCATCTATTTATAAGTTAAAAAGTAAAATAAGTGATTGATTTTATCAAACATCACCAACTTATAGGTCACCCCTACTTATAAGAAATAAGGTAAAGTCCAATTTACACCCTCCAATTTTCACCAAAGTCCGGATTTCAACCTCAAACTTCAAAACTGGACAACTTTGGCCGTCCAACTCTGGAAAAAGTTTAACTTTCAACCTTCTGAGCGGTTTTGCAGATAAACAGTAACTTTTGATATTTTTGGTAGCGCCGAAATTTTATATTATTTTTTCGAGCATCTTAACGTCCTCAAATGAAAAAACTCAAAACTACAAAGTTGTATATCTCATCGAGGTTTACAATTTACATATAAAAATTATCTTCATCAGACATCTTATTGAAGGGTTTTCTATTTTTTGAAATTTGAGTCTCATCACGCGACAAAATATGGTGCTGAAATTTTATATTATTTTTTCGAGCATCTTACTGTCCTCAAATGAAAAAAAAAATTAGAACAATAAAGTTGTAGATCTCATCGAGGTCTACAATTTACATATAAAAATTATCTTTATCCGACATCGTATTGAAGGGTTTTCTATTTTTTGAAATTTGAGTCTCATCACGCGACAAAACAATTTTTTTCCCCCAAATACAACTGAGAAGCCAAGGGAAGGGAAGAGACCCGGCCGGGCAGACCGGCAGAGAAAGAATATGATGCATGCCTGCTTGGCGTAAGCCAGCGTGTTCTTTATTTTTACGGTGTTTCTTTCGTAGGGTGTAATTTACCCCTGCTAATATTCCTATAGAGAAGCTACCGTGTTACCTATGTACACACACATATATAATTCTTTTTAGTGGCCTTACTCCTTTTGTGTGTGTGTGTGTGGTGGTGGTGGTGGGGTGGGGGGCCCGGGGGGGGGGGGGGGGGGGCGGTGGCGGGGGGT
Source organism: Miscanthus floridulus (assembly GCF_019320115.1). Lineage (NCBI taxonomy): Eukaryota > Viridiplantae > Streptophyta > Magnoliopsida > Poales > Poaceae > Miscanthus > Miscanthus floridulus. The sequence continues at coordinate 79,011,146 of NC_089586.1, forward strand.
GTTCGTGATATAGAAAACCATCTCTAGATTATTTCATTTGTTGCACTATAGCTTAGAAATCGATTTACAGTTGAAAATCTGACCATTTTTAGAGGCATAGACATAATAAAATAACTGTCCCTAGACAGTTAAATGGCAGTTTCTTATGCTAATGTTCCTGTGTTCGTGATATAGAAAAAACCATCTCTAGATTATTTCATTTGTTGCACTATAGCTTAGAAATCGATTTACAGTTGAAAATCTGACCATTTTTAGAGGCATAGACATAATAAAATAACTGTCCCTAGACAGTTAAATGACGGTTTCTTATGCTAATGTTTGTGTTGATTTGGTTTACACCACCTCATATGGCATGGTGATTCTTCAGAACAAAAACCCTAACAGAGAATAGGTTGATTTCACCAAAATTCATATGATAAACTCATGATACGCCATCAAACGTACTCAACTTTGACTAAATATATATAAGAAAATATTACTATTTATGGTACATAAATTAGTATTATTAGATAAATCGTTGAATCTATTTTATAATAAACTCATTTAGATATACAAATATTACAAATATTTTCTACAAATTTAGTCAAACTTTGAAAAGTTTGATCAGTATAAATACCAATAGCGATACTTAAAAATGGACAGAGGAAGTAGGTACGCACAACTATTTTTTAGTTTACATAGCAGTATATTCACGATGACGATCTATGAAATAGAACTATATAAGCGTGTATTTTGCAACAGAAGGAATATACAAACAGAATACAGTACACTGCTAGATTTCGTAGCCCAAGTCTGCGCGTGCGTTCATGCTCCGTTGTTGAGTTTCCAGCCTTCCAGGCGATCCAACGCGCGTGTTTAATTATTCAGCCTGTTCGTTTATTGGTTTCAGCTAGAGCTTATTAGTCAGTCAACAGTATTTTTTTTTCTCACACCAAACCAGCGTCAGTCAGGTTTATCAGTCCAGAAATCAACCAACGAACAGACCGTTTAGACGTTGATCTGATAAGAAATAAGGTAAAGTCCAATTTACACCCTCCAATTTTCACCAAAGTCCGGATTTCAACCTCAAACTTCAAAACTGGACAACTTTAGCCGTCCAACTCTGGAAAAAGTTCAACTTTCAACCTTCTGAGCGGTTTTGCGGATAAACAGTAACTTTTGATATTTTTGATAGCGCCGAAATTTTATATTATTTTTTCGAGCATCTTAACGTTCTCAAATGAAAAAACTCAAACCTACAAACAGAATACATCGGTCCACGGTCCACCACGATTTGAGTGCTAGATCTCGACTGACATCTATGCCCACTTCCTCCTGACTGCTCAGGGCCGGGCGTCGACAAGTTTGTTGTTTGAAGGGGATCGACCGGAGGAAAAAACAGAGAGAGAGACAGAGCAAAGAGGTACACCGTATACACATCACTTAACTTTAGCAGGTATGCTCTCTTTCGATGGGTTCCTTTTCCGGAGAGCGACTGGTTGCTTTGCTTTGCTTTCCGGGTGTTTTCGTCCTCGCCGATGCTTGCTTGCCTGCCTGTCTAGCTAGCTACTTTCTCCTCGCGTAAGTCAGGGCACGTTTGGGTCTATATAAGTCATCTATTTATAAGTTAAAAAGTAAAATAAGTGATTGATTTTATCAAACATCACCAACTTATAGGTCACCCCTACTTATAAGAAATAAGGCAAAGTCCAATTTACACCCTCCAATTTTTACCAAAGTTCAGATTTCAACCTCAAACTTCAAAACTGGACATAATAAAATAACTGTCCCTAGACAGTTAAATGACGGTTTCTTATGCTAATGTTCGTGTTGATTTGGTTTACACCACCTCATATGGCAGGGTGATTCTTCAGAACAAAAACCCTAATAGAGAATAGGTTGATTTCACCAAAATTCATATGATAAACTCATGATACGCCATCAAACGTACTCAACTTTGACTAAATATATATAAGAAAATATTACTATTTATGGTACATAAATTAGTATTATTAGATAAATCGTTGAATCTATTTTATAATAAACTCATTTAGATATACAAATAGACATACTAAAATAACTGTCCCTAGACAGTTAAATGACGGTTTCTTATGCTAATGTTCGTGTTGATTTGGTTTACACCACCTCATATGGCAGGGTGATTCTTCAGAACAAAAACCCTCACAGAGAATAGGTTGAAACTGGCTGGTTTTGTGAGAGAGAAACCCAGACCAGCGAACGCGCCCAATATGTTGATTTCACCAAAATTCATGTGATAAACTCATGATACGCCATCAAACGTACTCAACTTTGACTAAATATGTATAAGAAAATATTACTATTTATGGTACATAAATTAGTATCATTAGATAAATCGTTGAATCTATTTTATAGTAAACTCATTTAGATATACAAATATTACAAATATTTTCTACAAATTTAGTCAAACTTTGAAAAGTTTGATCAGTATAAATACCAATAGCGATACTTAAAAATGGACAGAGGAAGTAGGTACGCACAACTATTTTTTAGTTTACATAGCAGTATATTCACGACGACGATCTATGAAATAGAACTATATAAGCGTGTATTTTGCAACAGAAGGAATATACAAACAGAATACAGTACACTGCTAGATTTCGTAGCCGTCTGCGCGTGCGTTCATGCTCCGTTGTTGAGTTTCCAGCCTTCCAGGTGATCCAACGCGTGTGTTTAATTATTTAGCCTGTTCGTTTGTTGGTTTCAGCTAAGGCTTATTAGTCAGTTAATAATATTTTTTTCTCATACTAAATCAACATCAGTCGGATTTATTAGTCTAGAAATCAATCAGCGAATAGGCCATTTAGCAGGTATGCTCTCTTTCGATGGGTTCCTTTTCCGGAGAGCTACTGGTTGCTTTGCTTTCCGGGTGTTTTCGTCCTCGCCGATGCTTGCTTGCCTGCCTGTCTAGCTACTTTCTCCTCGCGTAAGTCAGGGCACGTTTGGTTCTATATAAGTCATCTATTTATAAGTTAAAAAGTAAAATAAGTGATTGATTTTATCAACCATCACCAACTTATAGGTCACCCCTACTTATAAGAAATAAGGTAAAGTCCAATTTACACCCTCCAATTTTCACCAAAGTCCGGATTTCAACCTCAAACTTCAAAACTGGACAACTTTGGCCATCCAACTCTGGAAAAAGTTCAACTTTCAACCTTCTGAGCGGTTTTGCGGATAAACAGTAACTTTTGATATTTTTGGTAGCGCCGAAATTTTATATTATTTTTTCGAGCATCTTAACGTCCTCAAATGAAAAAACTCAAAACTACAAAGTTGTATATCTCATCGAGGTTTACAATTTACATATAAAAATTATCTTCATCCGACATCTTATTGAAGGGTTTTCTATTTTTTGAAATTTGAGTCTCATCACGCGACAAAATATGGTGCTGAAATTTTATATTATTTTTTCGAGCATCTTACTGTCCTCAAATGAAAAAAAAATTAGAACAATAAAGTTGTAGATCTCATCGAGGTCTACAATTTATATATAAAAATTATCTTTATCCGACATCGTATTGAAGGGTTTTCTATTTTTTGAAATTTGAGTCTCATCACGCGACAAAACAATTTTTTCCCCCCAAATAAAACTGAGAAGCCAAGGGAAGGGAAGAGACCCGGCCGGGCAGACCGGCAGAGAAAGAATATGATGCATGCCTGCTTGGCGTAAGCCAGCGTGTTCTTTATTTTTACGGTGTTTCTTTCGTAGGGTGTAATTTACCCCTGCTAATATTCCTATAGAGAAGCTACCGTGTTACCTATGTACACACACATATATAATTCTTTTTAGTGGCCTTACTCCTTTTTTTGTGTGTGTGTGTGGTGGTGGTGGTGGGGTGGGGGGGCCGGGGGGGGGGGGGGGGGGGGTGGGGGGCGGTGGCGGGGGGTGTTCGTGATATAGAAAACCATCTCTAGATTATTTCATTTGTTGCACTATAGCTTAGAAATCGATTTACAGTTGAAAATCTGACCATTTTTAGAGGCATAGACATAATAAAATAACTGTCCCTAGACAGTTAAATGGCGGTTTCTTATGCTAATGTTCCTGTGTTCGTGATATAGAAAAAACCATCTCTAGATTATTTCATTTGTTGCACTATAGCTTAGAAATCGATTTACAGTTGAAAATCTGACCATTTTTAGAGGCATAGACATAATAAAATAACTGTCCCTAGACAGTTAAATGACGGTTTCTTATGCTAATGTTCGTGTTGATTTGGTTTACACCACCTCATATGGCAGGGTGATTCTTCAGAACAAAAACCCTAACAGAGAATAGGTTGATTTCACCAAAATTCATATGATAAACTCATGATACGCCATCAAACGTACTCAACTTTGACTAAATATATATAAGAAAATATTACTATTTATGGTACATAAATTAGTATTATTAGATAAATCGTTGAATCTAATTTATAATAAACTCATTTAGATATACAAATATTACAAATATTTTCTACAAATTTAGTTAAACTTTGAAAAGTTTGATCAGTATAAATACCAATAGCGATACTTAAAAATGGACAGAGGAAGTAGGTACGCACAACTATTTTTTAGTTTACATAGCAGTATATTAACGACGACGATCTATGAAATAGAACTATATAAGCGTGTATTTTGCAACAGAAGGAATATACAAACATAATACAGTACACTGCTAGATTTCGTAGCCCAAGTCTGCGCGTGCGTTCATGCTCCGTTGTTGAGTTTCCAGCCTTCCAGGCGATCCAACGCGTGTGTTTAATTATTCAGCCTGTTCGTTTATTGGTTTCAGCTAAAGCTTATTAGTCAGCCAAAAGTTTTTTTTTTCTCACACCAAACCAGCGTCAATCAGGTTTATCAGTCTAGAAACCAACCAATGAACAGACCGTTTAGACGTTGATCTGGTAGGCATTGCTCACATACATCGGTCCACGGTCCACCACGATTTGAGTGCTAGATCTCGACTGACATCTATGCCCACTTCCTCCTGACTGCTCAGGGCCGGGCGTCGACAAGTTTGTTGTTTGAAGGGGATCGACCGGAGGAAAAAACAGAGAGAGAGACAGAGCAAAGAGGTACACCGTATACACATCACTTAACTTTAGCAGGTATGCTCTCTTTCGATGGGTTCCTTTTCCGGAGAGCGACTGGTTGCTTTGCTTTGCTTTCCGGGTGTTTTCGTCCTCGCCGATGCTTGCTTGCCTGCCTGTCTAGCTAGCTACTTTCTCCTCGCCTAAGTCAGGGCAAGTTTGATTCTAAATAAATCACCTATTTATAAGTTAAAAAGTAAAATAAGTGATTGATTTTATCAAACACCACCAACTTATAGGTCACCCATGCTTATAAGAAATAAGTTGGTTCACCCCTGCTTAAAACTTATAAGCCACCATTTTCCGCGTGAAGTCCACACCTTTTACTTAACAGGTATGAGCTTATAAGTCATCTACAACCAAACATGCATGACTTATAAGTCACTAATTTTCAGTCACCTAACTTAGGCCCTGTTTGGTTCCAAATAAGTCACCTACTTATAAGTTGAAAAGTGAAAAAAGTGACTTATTTTGCCAAACACCACCAACTTATAAGTCACCCCTGCTTATAAGTTTTAAGTTGGTTCACCCCTGCTTAAAACTTATAAGTCACTCTTTTTCGCGTGAGGCCCACACCTTTAATGAGCTTATAAGTCATCTACAACCAAACAGGCATGATTTATAAGTCACTAGTTTTCAGTCACCTAACTTAATAAGTCACCTAACTTATGAAAACCAAACAGGACCTTAATAAATCACCTGGAAATCAAACATGTCTTAACCGGCAGCGAGAGAGCCCCGGCCAGCAGATGGAGATGGGTCGCGTTGGTACGTGTAAGTAACTGCGCTGCACGCCTGCACCTGCGTGCGTGCGCCACTTCCCCCAAATAAAACTGAGAAGCCAAGGGAAGGGAAGAGACCCGGCCGGGCAGACCGGCAGAGAAAGAATATGATGCATGCCTGCTTGGCGTAAGCCAGCGTGTTCTTTATTTTTACGGTGTTTCTTTCGTATGGTGTAATTTACCCCTGCTAATATTCCTATAGAGAAGCTACCGTGTTACCTATGTACACACACATATATATATAATAACATAATAATCAGTAGCACAGTAATAGAATGCGTCAGCTAATTAGATAGGATACGGAGATGGGTCGTCCATCACGTTCAGGTGACGACGGCAGGAGTTGCTCGATCCAGTAGGCCCTCCTTACCTGCATGTACTGCAACCCTTCTTTACTAGGTGAATCAGGGGATTACTATTAATAAACTGTGCAATGGCATGTTTGGATCTATTAGTACTAAAAATTAGCAGCTAAAGTTAGTACTAATGGATCCAAATATACCTGCTAATAACATGCTAATTATTAGCTGGAGGGTTTGCTAACTATTAGTTCTATTAGTAGGTTCGTAGTTACTAATAGGTGCTAAATAGTTTATACGTACCTTTAACTCACTATCCAACCACCTGTTAGCAGGCCGGTGGATCAAACACTCCCATCTAAAAATTAGCTCGGTAAAGATAACACCTATTGGCTAACTCATTTTTAGGTCTAATAGACCTAAACAGGGCCCGAGATGCACCAAATTATCTCCCCCTCGGGTTTTCTTGCTCGTGGTTCAGCAATAAGCCTCTTCTACTATATACTCTAGCTAGTACATAGTACTATTATACTAATCCTACTTATATAGCAAGTTACTCGAGACGAACATTAGAACTGCAGCAACCGTGTGTACGTCCTTGTCTCGCGTACACGTGTGCGCTAAAAGACTGGAGTGCCATCTAGCTAGCTGGTATGCGTTAGCATTTGATTGCTAGACGTACCCTTCCACTGGATCATGATCATTAAGATCAACAATCAGAGTACTATATGTAGTAGGTTTCTTTTTACCTGACTAGCTAGCTTAGGTCATCGATCACTGGCGTGGCCCTGTGCGTGCATGCAAAAAGCTCGAGGCAAACGTGATGCACGACGTATTACCAGCCGAACCTCAAATTGCAATGGAATAGGTAACCACTTGTTTACTTTCTTCAATTCAAAGCCTGAAAGGTTCATCGGGCGGTGCCTTACGTTATTACAACACCACACTGTCTCCTTTTCCCGAGTAAGAAAAGGACCTCCGGTGACCAGAGCACGCAGCTAAATACAGTACAGTACTCTCTCCATACCGGTAATTAAAGTCGTTTCGGATAACGACACGATCTCCAAAACATAACTTTGACTTCTTATTTTTATAAAAATATTTATGAAAGTACTTCTCAAGATAAATCTATTCATATGGTTTTCACGTCTCTAAACTCAATAACTTTAAAGTTATCCATGATTTATATTCTAAATGTTTGATCGAAACTTTGTCCAGAACGACTTGAATTAGTACTAATTTTCCTGCCATCTACTACCGATAAGAAGATAGGCGCCGTGTGGTTCATGAACATTATTTGCATGTTCAGTTGTTCACCGTCAACCATCCAAATCATGAACATCCATCGCATTCGTATACCATGAACAGCAGTATGAATTTTCCGCAACATCTATCGACGGTGAAACGATAAGGTAGAGATCGATTCCTTTCACTTTTGCTTCATCATCATCAACCAATGCAAAGAGGATTAACTTTAAAAAAAACAAGCATAAAAAGAAACGACATGATTTATACAAACGTTGACGTACCGAAGCAGAGCTACTGCTTTATCAACTACTTCTGATCTGGTGGCAGTCAGTTTCAAGACCAAGGGGTCTGGCTCTGGCACAACCAAAGATGGTAGGTAGTAGGAGACTTTAAGAGTTATATATATAGGGGGTGTTTGGTTTTTAGTCGCTTCTAAAATTTATGTCACATCGAATATTTAAATACTAATAAAGAACATTAAATATAGATTAATTACAAAACCAATTACATAGATAGAGGCTAATTTGCGAGACGATTTTTTAAGCCTAATTAATCTATCATTAGCACATGTTTACTGTAGCATACGTTGTCAAATCATGAACTAATTAGACTTAAAAGATTCGTCTCGTAAATTAGTCGTAAGTTATGTAATTAGTTTTATAATTAGTCTATATTTAATACTCCATACATATGTCTAAACATTCGATGTGACAGGAATTTTAGGAGAGCATGCAGAAACCAAACACCCCCATGATCCATGCCATTCACCACACATGCCGTGTTGCCGCCACACATCTTGTTAGCCAGACGAAATTAGGGCCTTGTTTAGATTGCAATTTTTTACAATTTGGATACTGTAGAACGTTTCGTTTGTATTTGACAAACTTTGTCCGATCATGGACTAACTAGGCTCAAAAGATTCGTCTCATGATTTATAACCAAACTGTACAATTCGTTATTTTTTTACCTACATTTAATGCTCCATACATACGTCTAAAAATTGATGTGACGGAGAGAGAGTGAAAAAACTTGGAATTTTGAGACGATCTAAATAAGGCCTAGAGATACATGAATATGTACTTCTTTTTGCCTATTTGGATCATGGCTGTATTTTTTTTTTCAAACCGAGACATTCCTCGTCTTCATTAATAATTTAACAGAAACACAACAGTTTAAAGATAACCAGAAAAAGAATACGAAACTAAGGGTCTATTTGGTTTCCTCCTTGTCGGAGTTGCCTGGCCCAGGCGACGTCCGATATCGGTCGCCTGCACACACTCTACGACGTGAAGCTGCTAGACCCCGTGTACTCAATGGCCATCCGATTCAGATGACACGACGGGCAAAGGCCAAAAGCAGAAAGTAAGGCCCCGTTTAGATCCAAAAAATTTTGGATTTTGGCTCACTGTAGCATTTCGTTTGTATTTGGTAATTAGTGTCTAATTATGGACTAATTAGGTTCAAAAGTTTCGTCTCGCGATTTCTCGACCAACTGTGTAATTAGTTTTTTTTTCGTCTAAATTTAGTACTCCATGCATATGCCGCAAGATTCGATGTGACGGTTACTGCGCAAAAATTTTTGAATTCTAAACAGGCCGTAAGTCAGTGGGGATCGATCATGACCGCGTTAGTGGTGCCGATTCTTTCATCACCTAGGATCAGATTTTCATCTAGGCCTTGTTTAGATTGCAATTTTTTTGCAATCTGGACACTGTAGCACGTTTCATTTGTATTTGACAAACTTTGTTCGATCATGGACTAACTAGGCTCAAAAGATTCGTCTCGTGATTTACAACCAAACTGTGTAATTAGTTATTTTTTTAACCTACATTTAATGCTCCATGCATGCGTCCAAAAATTGATATGATGAAGAGAGAGTGAAAAAACTTAGAATTTTGAGGCAATCTAAACAAGGTCCTAGTCACCCACTACATGATAATAAAGACCAGTGGGGCCGGCCAAATGGGCAAAGGCAAAACTTAGAGCCCGTTTAGTTCCCGGATTTGGGAGTGGCCAAATAATTAATGCGTTACTATAGCGTTTCGTTTGTATTTGTGAATTATTGTCCAAACATTGACTAATTAGGCTCAAAAGATTCGACTCGTAAAGTACAACCAAACTGTGCAATTAGTTTTTGATTTCGTTTACATTTAATACTCTATGCATGTACCACAAGTTTGATGTGACGGGGATTCTTCTTTTTAAATAGTGCATTTTTCAGGAGTTTGGTGGGAACTGTTTGAGCCAAAACAATACTCACAGTAAAAGTTAAAACCATGGATCTTCAAAGCCGGTTGAAGCACCACAGTGCTCAGTTACCACGTTGGACTGGAGCATCCAAGCTGGAGCGACTCGGGCAGGCACGTCAGCGCCCACGTGGCCGACGCGGGGTCCTAAAATATTCCTTGCCTCGACGCCCAAACCCGCGCCGCGCCGCGCCGCTGCTCCTCCCCGCGCGCAGCATAAAATGCCCGACCAAACCAACCGACCCCAGCTCACCCCAACCAGCCACCACCACCACGGCACCAGCAGTCACCAGAGGCCGGCCGGCCCCGATGCCCGCCTCGCCGTCGCGCCCCACGCCGGCTCCGGCCACGCCGCCGCCCTCCGCCGTAGCCACGCCTCGCCGGCGCCGGCGCCTCCTCCAGGCAGGGAAACCCAACCACCACTCGCCGTCGCCGTCCCTGCAGGCGGCGCCGGCCTCCCCGTTCTCCTTGTTCCCGCCGACGTCGACGTCGCCGTCGCCGTTCCACCGGTTCCTCCCCTCCCCGCTGCGCGCCTCCGCCGTGCCCTTCTCGTGGGAGCACCGCCCGGGCATCCCCAAGACGCCCGCCCGGAACCGCTCCAACTCCAAGGGCAACAACAGCAAGGCGCTCCCGCTCCCGCCGTCGCTGCTCGCCCGCTCCTGCGCCGGCGGCTCCGACCCCTACGCCTCCGTCGTCCCGGCCGAGTACGCCACCGCCATGGACCCGCCGCCGAAGCGCTGGAGGGTGCGCGTGCGCCGGACCCGGCGCCGGTCGCCCAGCAGGCTCGGCGACGCCCTCGCCGAGTGGCTGTCCATGCTCAGCCTCTACCGCTCCTGCAAGCGCGCCGCCGCCTGCTTCGCCGCAAAGGCCAAGTCGCCGGCGGCCTGAGCGGCTGAGGCCCGAGAGATAAGTCGTTGTTGCCCGCAATCTGCTGCAACTTCCAGTTCTCAGTCTCCATCTCGATCTCCCACTCCCAGTTCGCGCGTGTGTGCTGTGTTGATAGCAATATTAATTGGTGTGCGTGATGCCGTTTGCATTTTGTGCGATGACAATTCACTGCAAATTACTCGAATTACTAGTATATTACAGTAAATAGGACTATATATATGATTCCATTTGATACATACGGAGTACATGTTGTATTTATTTAGAGTTGCCAATAATTCGTGAGGCGCCGCCGTACCATTAATTGCAGGCAGTCAATGAAATGTTTTGGTGCTATTGGTGCCGGTGGTGTAGTAAGCATTGATCATTCATTATTGGGTTTACGTTCAAAGTTCACTGGGAACTTTAAGCTTGTGGTTGAAATATTGATCTGGGTGGCCGCTGCTGACATCAAAAGTCGAAGCGTGTGATCCTGAAAAGCTGATGATGGTGAAAAGATGAAGGTGTGTAAGCATGACATACGTTGTATGGTCTTTTTGACATGGATATATATGTGTATACTATATATATATATCGCCTCAAATATGCTACACTTTGACCTATATTTTTTTAAGCAGCGCGCCTTCGAAGAAATACAGATTATTTTTTGGCATATGTAAGAAATACTACGTACAGGCAACATGACTTAATTATGTACTCCTAATCTTTTTAAAGGATTTCTCTGCCCAATTGGTTTCTACTCTAGCAACGCCTAAATTTTATGTAACCTTATTTTAGATACAAGAAGGTCCTTTATAGGTGTCAAGTATCGGGAATAAATGTGTTGTAAAAAAATTTCTGTTTGCACCAACTGTTCTAGAAACTAGACCAGAGAATAATTGCAAATATAATTAACTGTAAAATATATTATAAAATTATTATAACTAGCATATTGGTTAGATTACTTGTGATGAAATCTATCCACCAGGGATGAGTGGCATGTATGTAAATGAATATATAGCTAGTAGAGACCTATATAGGGTTGTAGGTTGTTTTTTTAGGAAAATAGTATCACTTTTTTATGCTGATAGTTAAAATTTGTGACTCTATTATTATTCTATAAAATTATTGTTCATGACCAATGTCCAATAAAATATACTATCATCAAAGTGCTAGTTCCTTTTTAGACAAAAAATATTGTCAAGTTCAACGACTGTGCTCTAGCTCTTATTTAATCCATCATAGGTACTTCCTCCGTTTCAAATTATAAGTTGATTTAGTTTTTCTAGATATATATGTTTTCAATATGTATCTAAACATAATGTATATATAGATTCATAGTAAAAACTATGAATTAAAAAGTCAGCACAACTTATAATTTGAACCGAAGGGAGTAGTAAATTAAAGACGGAGGGATGGGAGCCCATGGTAATGCTGCTATATATTACATCTGCTGCCTGGTTATACGCAAAACAAGTGCATGTTTTCCTTAGAGAAAGCACTACTAGTTACATCACGCAATGCAAGCGCCGGAAGCGACAAGAAGGAAACGATCGAATTTCTGTGACAAGAGATGTGTGTGCATATAGATAGATCTAGCTTTGTGTTAACCGACAGTTTGGTGCTGCTACATGCACAAAGCATGCAGCCACCAAATCACGCAGTAGTACGTGGTTGTAAGGACGAGCAAGCTAGTCGTCCACTAGCTAGCTAGAAACTCTTCTTCTACCGCGCACCTGCAGTGCGTGCATATCTTAACTGCGTGCTAGTACCTTATACACCCTCGTGCTAGTACCTTATACACCCTCTATACTAAAAAAATAAAGTCATTTTGGATAGCGACACAGTCTCCAAAGTATTACCTTGACTCCTTGTTTTTATAAAAATATTTATCAAAAAGTGATATATGTATGTTTTTATGAAAATAGTTTTCAAGACAAATCTATTTATATGGCTTTCACATTTCCAAACTCAACAAGTTTAAAGTTATTCATGATTTATATTCCCAAGCCTTCTCCAAAACGACTTTATTTTTAAGTATGGAGGGAGTATTAATAATAATCGCATAATATAAATGCATACATATATATATCATCTCCATCATCTCCATATATGTGTGATTTGTCCATATGTGTGCATCGTCTCCTGATAATGAACTTACTCCCGCTCCCCTTTACGAATTGAACCTAAAAAATCCACGAAAAAATTCCCCTTTTTTCCATATGTACATCAGTACATGCATGGCACTTTGCACATATATATGCGGCGTATGCATGCCCTTTCGGTTGTATATATATGCTTTGATTTGGACAGATATGGTGCAGTTGTAGTGGAGGCTGTCTTGTTTGTCCAGCTGTCTAAAACCGACTATGTGATGCAAAAAGCTAGCACCGCATATTATTATGTCACGTTCTCGCCAACTATTTTAGAACTTGCTCGGTCAATCTTCAACCCAAGGGGATTCGAGCTAACCGAAAAATCCCTTACGAAACATTTAGGATTTATTAATGAGGCTCATATTACAAATATATCCTCTCCCTCCATTTTAAATTATAGTTCACTTTAACTTTGCCATCGTCAAAATTCTATGATTATAACTAAATTTATAGAAAAACACCAATATCTACTACTTTGAATTAATTTCATTAGATACTCTATGGACTATATTTTTGTAGTGTTCCATGGTCAAAGCTACAAAAGTTTGACGTAAGATAATGTCAAAGTAAATTACAATTTAGTTAGAGAGAATACCACACATTGACTAGATTGTCGTACATTTATTTTCAGCGCCATTTTGTTTATTTATGCCTTGATAATGGAAGGAAAATGGGCAGCGGCGGCGCGGCCCCATTTATTAGACACAACCTGTTTTGGCACGGACCCAATTGGCATAGGTAGATAAACGTGCCACAACTATTCAAGGGGTGATTTCACTTTTTTTGTCTTTCTGCACAGATTTCTGTTACATTTCAAATTTATATGAATATAGGACTTTTCATCATCGATCTATTCATATTTTTGTTAAATTTTTGTTGACACATTTAGAAGGTCGTCCTTTTTTTTCCAAATGGGAGCACTGGATACGTTCTCGTCTCTGAATTTATTTTAGTGATGACCGCCGGCTGGACGTACGGGACTGTCGTGGGGGTAAATGTCCTGACGCCTGCAGCTCGGTGTTAGCGTGTTTCCTACAGCATGGCGCCGCGTCACGTACAGTACTTTGGTGTGCGTCGTCCTTGTCACTCGGATCACGCGTGATCACGGTGTATTGGTATTAATTACACTCCTCTAGTCAACCTGTTCGCTCGTTGGTTTCAGCCAGCCCAAACCAGCCAGCCAACAGTGTTTTCTTCTCACACTAAACCAGCACCAGCTAGCCCAAACCAGTCCAGAAACCAACCAGCGAACAGGCCGAGTGTCATGTCACTCCGATACTACTATGCGCCTTAACTAGCTCCTCTTAAGTTACGCCACAACACAATCAAAATCAATTTTCAACAGGCGGTTTCCCAATCCGCTGCTACGTTATTGATCATATCTCCTATAACTAAAAAGAACAAAGTGTGGATATTTTTTGGTGCGACATTTGTTTTGGTTCGTCCGTCTGCCCACGACCGTGCGATACCTCGCTCGCTTCGTCGCTCTGCCTTCGCCCGTGCGAAAAAAAATTCTCGGTTGGAGCCCTGCCTCGGAGCTCCGCTGTCTCGCCAGTCCACTGTGTCTCGCTGCGCCGGAGCCCCACCCGCCTCGAAGCCGTGCCGGAGCCCGCCCGCCTCTTGGAGCCCCGCCGTCTCGGCCGCGCCGGATCCCCACCTTTGCCTGCATAGGAGCCCCGCCTCGGGGCTCCGCTGTCTCGCCTCGCCGGAGCCGCTCCGTGTCGGCCTTAGCCCCACCCGCCTCAGAGCCCCGACTTGCACTCAAAGCCCTGCCGTCTCGCCATGCCACTCGGAGCCCATCCGCAAAGGCATCTTCCCCGTCGGAGCCCGCATCGAGGACCACGCCGCCGTCTAGGTCTACCACGCGCGCTGAGGTATGCATCTCGCCATTCTGCGCTCCTATCGTGTGCTGCCGGCCCCCACGCCGCCGCGTGCTGCCTTCCCCCGCGCTGTCACCGCGCGCTGCTTGCCCGCGCCCGTGTTGTGGCGCGCTGCCTACTCCCGCGCCGTCGAGCGCTGCTGCCTGCCCTCGTGCCGCCACGTGCTGCTTGCTCCCGCGCTGCCGCGCGCTGCCTTCCCCCGCGCCGCCGCTCACATACCTGGGCCAGACGGACTATGGCTGGACCGCTCAATGGTCCATCTGGCACATTTCCCTGGGCTGAAACCCTAACTGACCCATTAAGGGCTTGTTTCAACAAGGAGTCAGTGTTCTTTTGCAGTAACTAACAAGGTAAGCAATTTGACCCGTGAGCTTTTCTTTTGCAGTAACTAACATATTATGAATTCAAAGTTTTCTTTCATTCATCTGAGTATGTGAAATAAAAACGACCCTCATTGCTATCTCATTGGAATTTTGTTACAATCAAGTTGATTGGACCAGGTAGAGATGTGAACAGAGTAGGAAATTTAAACATTCATAATTAGCGTCACTGCAGAGACAACATTCAATGGTTGGTTTATTTATTTGCCATGTTTTTCTTTCTTGAGCTTTAACAGTTTGCAGGGTTAGTAATCAACATTTTTTGTTATTCAGATATGATTCAATTGGCTGTTTTTTTTTCTTTGACAACTGATTCAGTTGGCTGTTGGTATTGAAATGCTGGAGTCTTTGCTTTCGAATCTTGGTCCAAAGGTTAGTAGCTAAAATTGTTATTTCCTTAAGTAAGTAGTCTAAAATATAATTTTCACAGTAGTTGAATATGGAGTGTGATTGTTATAATCCTGAAACTGTATTTTATTGATTTCCATTCTTTTCCTGCAGGGGATCTACATTTGCAGTTGCAAACAAATAACGGGTCAGTTTGTTTTTCACCTAATTTACCTGTGTATATGTAGTGGACTTTCAGTAGCTCTGCTCTTTAGCAGCAGGCCTCAATGGCTAACAGTAGTTCATACTTGAGAGTTTACATATGTAATATATATTATCAAAAACTCTAAATCATTCAACAGTCTGCTAATTCCTAAGTTTTTATCTGCAGCCATAGCATGACTATGGTGGCTTAGAGACAAAAAATATATATTATGTCTATGCTTTCTGTTTTCTAATATTTCAAATACGTTCCGTAACAGCCATATCATGACTATGGTGGCTAGCTGAGACGGTGGCCGGCCGCGCCAGCCAGCCCACGGTGGCCGGATCGGCGGGTCGGCCTCGATGATGGATGACGCCTACTTCGTCGGGCGCACCACGCTGCAGCTCGGCCTCTCCAAGGTGGAGATAAGCAGTGCTTGCCCGAGTCCCTCTTCCCGATCTGTGTTGATCGCGTTAGTCGTGCAACGGAGGTTTCGCGAATCTGTGGGGAGGATGCGGGCTAAGCGGTTGGGTTCTGTCCGAGTTTTAAGTCCCTAAAACCCATTCGTCGATTTCATGGTCTGTAGGCGGCGTCGGGTGCGGTTGCGTGCAAACTGATGGATGCGGCGCATCCCGCTGCCGTGTTGATGCACATGATCTGGAATTACAAGGTCCTGCAGGATGTGTTCAACAAGCTCAAGATCACTAAGGTGAGACACAGCTTAGTTTCTCTCCCTTGCCTTGTGCTGCCCGCGTGGGGATTTTTTTTTCCTAAAATTGATTGAACCAGTTTGTTGCCCTTATGTTTCGTGCTCTGAATGTTCAGTGCTGATGAGAGTTGATTCCAGTTGTGTGATGTGACATACTGACATGTGGACATGCTATGCAGTAGCTTCAATTTCTGTGCAAAAATTTGTTTTTAGTGGTGTTAAGGCCTTGTAGGATCCTAATATTTCTCGTTTCCTTTGCTAATTCGAAGCAGTTTGATGATGCCATACTCACTGTGTGGAAAATTTTTGCATGCCGTGTTGTTTGGTTTCTTTAGAATTTGACGAGAACAATGAAACACTCTGTTGTTTGCGTCATTTTGTTGGTCTCATTGGAAAATATTCAAATCATGAGTTAGGCTGTTATACTTTGTAGTAAAATAGTTTTTTCTTGTTTAGGTTAATACTTACTAGATGCTCTAAAGAGATTTCTACTTCTCCAAGCTGCAGGACATTGAGATCTTCTGCCAGAGCCCTGAGGTCGAGCACGTGCCGGTGAGTACTTGCCTTGCAGCTATCATTTGAAATCCTTTGTTCCTTTTAGCAAGTGTCAGGTTACAAGTACTAACTGAGTAACCAATACATACCTTGTATTTGATTTATTTTTGTGTACTTAAGTTATGATCAGTGCATATGAATTGATATCGTGACAACCTTATGAATATGAAAATACAGTATGATATTCACTGTGCCAAAACTGCAAAAAGAAGACACATAATTCGGGGTATCTAACTGAAATCAATGCTGTCTAATGTGTGTGTTTTCTCATCAATGATTACTGCAGTAAGAAGAATGTCAGCTCTGACATAAAAGTCATGTTAGTTTGTCAACACATATAGAAAAATTTGTTAGTGTTATGCGTCTTTACTTTTTGAGTCAAAACTATTTTCTGAACTATGAACAGTCGACCCTTCAAACTATTTTTGAACTATTTTTTTTACAGGACGTAATAAGTGTGATATCGGTCTTGATGGCCACACTATTTTGGTCAGCACCACAGATGCATTATTTTGTACTTTTACTGAATCAACTGGAGGCTGTTCTACCACTGAGCAACTTGAGGTAGTCTTCACTGCAAGGTTGTCATCATCAAGTTTTATCAACAGTGGCAAGGCGTTCAACGACATCTTCACTATCATATTCGAAACTAGAAGTATAGTTGTTCATTAACATAAGTCAACGTATATATAAATTTTGTCTTAACCATCAGTGAGTCAATAGATATGACTTTGTATTGATTCCGTTTATGCTCTGTAGATATTTGATATCCAAATGGAGCTAAGACAACATGTTAAAGTAATCCTGATGCTCTTTCAACGTTCAAACTGCTCGATGTGGTCAAGATAAGAACGACGCCGATGAGGAGGATCCATTGTCCTCACGAAGTGACAGTGACGATATGGTTCAAGAATGGCGATGACGACGACCATGGTGACAGTCTAGGTTATTTGGGGTTAAATTTATTTTTGATTAATTCATGTATATGAAGACTAACTGATGTGCTGCTAAGGTACCTGGCTGTTGGGAAATTTGGGTTTAAATTTATTCTTATTTAATTCATGTATATGACAACTAATTGATGTGCCGCTAAGGTATCAGGCTAAGAGAAAGAGAAGATCAGTAAACCAGCAAACTCCATTAATGAAACATGCGGCAATGACCTTACTTGTCAAATTAAAATGATACTATGAAACCACTTATATTTTAACAGAAAGACAATTTTGGAATATTGTTATCTTATCGTGCGATCCATGTGTTTTTAGTACAAAAGTTTTGTTGTCCCGTAGCAACGCACGGGCACGCTACCTATATATAAAAAAGAATTGTTGGGAGGGAAGGCCAGGAGGGGGGCGTTGCTGCCGCTGCGATGCGAGCGACGCGTCCTGCTGTTGTGGCACAGACTGACCGGTGGGCTAGGAAGCGGGTCGACCAGAGGGGTTTTGGTGACCTCGGTTAATCCTTTTGAGAGGGGGAGAATGCATTTTTTGAGAGAGAATGTGTGATCACACGGGCGGCATGGTTTGAATTTTGGCCAGTTTGGGCTGTATTTTCGTTGGGCCATTTTTTGGGTTGGATACTGGATTTGTGGGCTAAATTTCATGTGCTTTGTGTTTCAGCGGCCTGCCTTTTCTTTTTATTGCTCCCTCCATTTCAAATTTCAAGATGTTTTTCTAGCTGTGTTTGCTACGTACATACATGCTCATATGCAATGTATAAAATATAAGAAGACTTTACTGTTTATAACGCCTTTATATAGATAGAACCACATAATCTGTGAACACAATGTACGTCTCTGGTTTATATATAGATATAGAAGTGTAATAATAAGGTAGTAAGATATACTAATAAGATGGCATTGGATTATGAGCGATCCTATATGGAATCATATCGGACAGGTTGCAATCAATCAAATGTCGTTGATACTACTACCGTAACAACAAGATGAATCCTAGCATAATAGGCTGGTCCATGAGTCCATCTCTAGAATTTGCTTGTGCTGTTTCTTGCTGAAATTGCCCTTGGGTCTGTTCATCTGTCTTTCATGGCTCAGCCTCTCAATCCCAAGAGAAGATCCCTACCTCTCCCTAACTGGAGATCCGGCCTGCCAGATGATCTCCTCGAGTCCATCAGGCAGCATCTCGCGTCAGGCCACGACGCGGCGTCCTTCCGATCCGCTTGCTCCCCATGGCGCGCCACCGTCCCGTTCGGGACCTTTGGGCCGCTCCTGCTACTCCCGTTCGACCCCGACTCGGACCATGTCGGCTTCTACTGCGTCCTGGAGAAGAAGGTCTTGTCCAAGACGCTGCCCAACGTGCACGGCAAGATGGCGTGCGGCTCCTCATGTGGGTGGCTGGCGCTCATGGACGAGGCGGCGTCCGTGACGCTGCTGAATCCATTCGCCGGTGCCTATGCCCCCCGCGTTGAGCTCCCACCAGCAGGCGAACACGTCGCGACGGCGTCCTCATTGGAACGCGTGTCTAGGGTCCACGGCCGGTGGGTCCTCCATCCCACCAACGGCTACAGGGACACAGATGCCGTAGGCAGAGCCATCAAGCTAGAAGACATGAGGGACGTGTTCTTTCGTGAGATTGTGCTCTCGGCGCCGCCTCACGCCGCCGGCCGCGAGTGCGTGGCCATGGCCATGCTTGGGTGCTCCACGGAGGTCACGTTCTGCCGGGTTGGAGTCGACAGCGCATGGACGCTGCTCGACACCAAACTGGAGTTCTCTGTGGGGTCCATCGTCCACTGCCAAGACAAGTTCTTGGCGATCGACTACATTGGAGAAATCTCTGTCTGCAGCAGCAACGCCGCCGACGCTAGTCCAACCGCGACGCTGCTGCCATCGCTGTCGCCACCTGCGGGGCTCTGCCACCGCAGCTACCTAGAATCAAACGGTGAGCTACACATTGTGGGTGCTATGGTGAGCACGTTCCACGAGACACAAAGCTTCACCTACAACAGTGCTATCTACAAGTGCAACCTCCATGACCGTACGCTAGAGTGGTCCAGGGTGAGGGACATCGGTGATCAGACACTGTTCGTGTCTAAACATTTTAATGAAAGCTTCAGTGGAACAAGTGTATTCAAGTACAAAGAGAACAAAATCTACATGTCTGAGCCATTGTATGGGGATCCATACGACTTGGTCCATCGATTGGAGATCGTTGATATTGCTACCGGCGCATCCGAAGTGAAGCCTGTCTAGGAAAAGATGCAGGGTTCCGATGCTCTAGGTTGGATTCGACCAAATCTCTGGAAGGATTATTACAAGACATCAATCATCTCATAGATTCGGACAATATCGCAAAGCTACTAAAAACTGTAAACGTGCCCTCACCTCAAACATTGTCCAGATAAATGGATTACAATGAAAAAAATGGATATCGGAGATTTCTTCCTACCAATATAAAACATTATCTTAGCCGCATCACGGAAAGGTCTATAAAGTAGAGTTTGTGAGCCTGCGACGCCGCGCACTCCGTGACTGTGTTAAATTCATAAACTTTGCTTTTAGGATTAAATGTCACTTTAATGTTGGTATTTAATTTTTACAGTATTGTTATCTTATCGTGCGATCCGTGTGTTTTTAATATAAATTGTTAGTTATTCCGTAGCAACGCACGTACATGCTACCTAGTAAATAAGATATTCATAGTGATGGTTCTAAAACCATTCCCAAAAGTTATGAAGTAAAAAAATATTGTTTTACCCAAGCAATTTCATCTCCATGATTCAAACTCACAACCTCTTAATTAGCTCATACGAGCTCTCCTACTAGCACACCACATGTATGCCTATGATCAAGTATAGGATGCTATCCTTTCGTATTAGTTTTATAAATCTTATATTCAATATTTCACCTCCTAAATGGTTTTAAAAAAGAAAATTAAACTACAGAGTTTTAGATCTTATGAAGTACTCCCTCCATCCAGAAAAACATGCAATTCTACCATAGTACCATGTTTTAGTATATCATGTTTGACCAATTATAGATAAAAAAACAATAAATATTTATAATATCAAATAAATATCATTAGATCAAATATGAAATATATTTTCATAATAAATTAATTTAGAGTCACAAATATGAATATTATTTATCAAAAATTTGGTCAAACGTAAACAATTTTATCTGGCACATAACCCATAGTTGCATGTTTTTCTAGATAGAGGGAGTACTACAACTTTATTATAGGCGAGTTTTCATAAAAGGTTGTTTCAAAATATTGTACATTTGAATTTGAAATTCTAAGAACTTAAAGTATATATTTAGGTCTGAAAGATCCCTAGTTTGGTTTTGGTAATTGAGTGACAACCTAGGTGGACTAATGTGATTAAATATGAGATACACAGGTGATTAGTCCACAAGTACATCATGTGTGAGCAACCTATGCCATGGAGGTGAAATGACTTGGACTTGTTGCAAGGCTCACACATGTGATGAAGGAGCTCATTGCATATGAGACATAACAAGAAGTCATGTGACTAAGGTGGAGAAGATCAAGACAATATTTGGCTTGATAGACTGGTTGCAAGCATGAAGGACAAGTTGGAGGCTTTGGAGTAATGGACCGCGTGGCGGTGAAGCTTGAGCAAGACTTGGCGCCGATGGACGAAGGCAACGATGAAAAGCAAGTGAGGTCAAGATCGATGAACCAACAAGGTCACGTGATGATATGAAGTGGATCATATCATTTGTGATATGGTTGGTGCATGTGTTGCATCAACATCAAAGGAGATGAAATGGAATGCGCAAGGCAAATGTATATTTGTAGGGCATTTCATTTTACTGTCATAGATGTGTAGAGAAGTTTATGACCAGGTTCAGGATAGATGGCTGTACTATCAAGAGGGGCAAACTTGTTTGCATATCGGCCATCTAGTGCCATTCGAGCGATCTAACTTTGCGTACGTGTTAGGATCGAGTGGCGTAGTGAAAGGAGTGCTAATCTTTTGGAAAATATTTATGAAAAGCTAACACACATGCACAAGGTGGTGAACACTTGGTGGTGTTGGCACATTTGCAAAGGTGAAGAGAGGAGGCAAAGCCGGGCTCATGGTGCTGCCCTGGGGGCACCACCACCCTCTGTCCGGTGGCACCGCCACCCCTAGGGTGGTGCCCACCTGGCCTTAACCAAGAAGGAGTTGTGGCTGGCACCACCGTGCCCTGTCCGGTGGCACCACCACCCCTAGGGCGGTGCCCACCTGACCCTGGTTCAGAGCAGCAGCAGTGGAGGTGTCACCGCCATGTCCGGTGTGCACCGCTGTGGGGAGCGCAGTGGCACTACCAGGGGTTGTTCGGTGCACCGCCATGGCACCGCCACTTTTTACCCAAGGTTGGCTATTTCGATGGTTGAGCAAGGGGGTCACCACCATGGCGACAGCGGTGCACCGCCCTATTTTTCTAGAGGGGTGTTTTCTCGGGGGGTTGGCTGGGTGGTCACCTCCACCCCTAGGGTAGTGCCACCGCCACCCTTGTCC
This sequence comes from Miscanthus floridulus, assembly GCF_019320115.1. NCBI lineage: Eukaryota > Viridiplantae > Streptophyta > Magnoliopsida > Poales > Poaceae > Miscanthus > Miscanthus floridulus. Next base: position 79,033,377 of record NC_089586.1, read on the forward strand.
GGTGACCAATGACTAGTTTCTAGTTGTTAGAATTCGATCGTTGGGAGGGGCACCGCTATGTCTGGCACTAGGCACCGCCATGTTCGGTGCCCTCAGAGAAACCAACAACTTGGCTCCAACGGCTCTATTTGGCTTGGGAGCTATAAATAGAGGTGGAGCTCGGGCTTGGCTAAGGTTGAGAACCATGGGGATGTGTTTCCTTTGTGTATGCTTGGTTTGAGAAACCTCTAACTTACTTGTGCTTGTGAGAAGTGTGAATCCATTGCGAGTTAGTGATTCTAGTGCGATTGCATCATGAGGTTGCATTGAGTGGCACTAGGTGATCGAGTTGCAAGCCAGTGGTGCTTGTTACTCTTGGAGGTTGCCACCTCCTAGATGACTTGGTGGCGGTCTTCGTCGAAGCACGCAAAGAAGATTGTGCGGTGCTCCGGAGAAGTGATTGTGAGGGGTATTGTGCTCATCCCGCGGGAGCCGCGAAGAGCAACTCTAGTTGAGCGTGTCATTGAGCTACCCTCACTTTTGGGGTAGGTTCTTGCGGTGCCTAACGTGTGGGCTTGATGGGTGATGCCAATTAGCCGCTGAACCACCAAGTGAGCGGTCAACACAACGGGGACTAACTTGGTGGCAACCAAGTGAACATCGGGATAAAAATTACTGTGTCATCATTGTCTTCCTGCTGGTTTGCATCCCCATTACACAAGCTTGTACTTACTTTTCATATATTGTGCTTGTGTAGTTGCTCTTGTAATTAGTTAGCTTGTGTAGCTTGCTAGTTCCCTTCTTACTTATGTAGCATAGAAGTAGCTCTTTTGCGTAACTAATTTGGCTTGAGTAGCCTTGTTAGTTGCATTGCTTAGTTTATGTAGCTAAGTATTTTATGCTCTATAATTTAGCTTGTGTAGCCTTGTTATTGAGCTTTGCTAGTGAGCTTAGAAGCTTTGTGCTTTTACTTACTAGATTATGTAGGAGCTCTCCCGGTTGCCAAAAGTACTAGTGCATAGGTTTGTTTGACCTTGCTCTAGAATTGATTAGGTGCATGGTTTTCAATATCGGGCGAAATCTCCTGATATTTTTTATATATCCTCTTTATCCGTAGGTATCGATAAGGAAATATCTATCTTTTTTGTACAAATTTTGTTTAAATTTACTTAAATTCAAATTAAATTTTATTTGAATTTGGTCCGATATTTCTGATATATCCTGTTTATCCTCTTTATCTGTGACCCCCGATAAATTTTAATTTCCAAAAATGAAAACCTTGATTAGGTGAGCTCTAGCTAGCCTGACACCTTTGTTGTCTAATTAGGATCTTTATAATGTGCTTGTGAACTTAGATAGAGGGGTGTAGTCTTAGCTAGACCATTAGTTTTAGTTCCATATTTGTTTCGGTTAGCCGGCGTGATTAATTTTAGAAAGGACTATTCATCCCCTGTAGTCCGCCATCTCGACCTCACAAAGTCCCTAAATGATCTTAAATAAAAAAGCTATCAACTATAAAGTTTTAGATTTTGATATAAATGTCTTCATAAGACTTTGTTTGAATAAGTCATGAAGTTACTTGCTCGGTAACTATTTCCAAAGACGGTTAACTAAGTCATCCGTCCTAAGAAATCCAAATTTTTGTTAGTTGTTACTTTAAATAAGTTTATATATTTTAATTGAAACATTGCATCATATCAATATCGTTAATTTAATTTTTAAGTACTATATATTTTTATAAAGCAATACTACTACACCACACATTTCTTAGATATAGCAAATTCAGCACAACCTAAAATGATTGCTTATGAAATAAGTTTATATGTTTTAATTGAAGCATTATATCATATCAAAACCGTTAATTTAATTTTAAGTACTATACATTTTTATAAAACAATACTACTACACACATTTCTTAGATATAGTAAATTCAGCACAACCTAAAATGATTGCTTATGCTATACATTATTGTAGTATTTTTAAGAGTGTAGCCTTTATATTGCACTAATTAAGAGTGTCCTTGTATATTATATAAAAAAATGTAGCCTACATACTGAAACATGCAATAAGCACTAGAGTGTCAAGTGCATAAAAAGATTGCAAGAACTAATAAGATGAAAAGTTCAAAGCTAATATATATAGTCATCTTGTCGATCACAGAAAGGGATGAAAAATAGCATATATAACTATATCATGCTACAAAAAAGAATATAATCTAAATATTCTAACTAGACGTCCCCAATTGAGCCTCCATGCTCTTCACAAGACACACTAGGAAAAAAATCTTAGAAATTCTCACAAGAGTTATGGTGTTTCCCTGTGATCTCGATGATGATATCAATATTGTTGCATATAGCTTGTGAAACTTACCATGCTGAGTGAACACACACTCCCGGACCCGGATGAAACGTAATCAGGTGTCGATGTGCTTGTTTTGATTGTGGAAGACTCTGGTTGTTCTTGCTTAAGGCAATGATGACGAACATCTCTACCTTCAGAAGCAAGCCGATCGACACATGATTCCATTTCATACAAACATAATAGCACAGATGATTTACTAGAACAGACCGACAACAAATTAAATCCTCTAATACACATGTTGCTCCCTCTCTACTTGCATTATTATCCGCCCTTAGTGATGTATAGACTCAAGCATGCATGTGTAAGTGGTCGAAGATAAATCGGTGAACAAGCACGCATGCATGCATGTGTCGTCCTGCTCTCTTAACAGAATTCGTATCACAGATAGAATGGCTCTGCGCCACCCATTATAAACACGTGGCCTCGACAAGCTAGGAATTAAACCTAGGTGGTTTAGACATACATCCTCACTCTTACCCAACTAAAAATCATGCTTAAAATAAAGCACGTACGAGCACACACAATGCAAGTTTGTTTGCACGCCTCCAGCACATTTTGCAGTCATGAAATGGACGAAGGCGTGATAGTCACTGCAAATAAAATATGTACATTATTAATTAAGGAGTGTGTGTGCACATGCTGGCTTTCTTTTTTATTTCCAGGAATCATCGTCATCTAACAACTAATGTAATGTAATGTAATCTAATCTATTCTAATCTGCCATGAACATCTCAACACCATTCTACGCAACCTGCCCTGCGTCTTCAGCTGCGATCCGATCGATACAGACGGCCATGTGTTTCCACCGATTTCCAGTAGGCGAGCGTTTTCAGGACGCAACGGACAAGGGCAAGATCACAAAAGGCCCGGAAGTCCCCTTAAAACGATGGCCCGTTTCGTAGTGTTTGGCGTCGCCTTGCCTGAAAAAGAGGACGGGGGGATCGGAGCTAGGCGACTACTAGTACTTCGCGGAAATTCGCGGTGATTCCGCTCTCACTTCCAGGGCAATTAATTTTTCTCGCCATTGTATACGAGCCATGTGGCGCGCACTGCATGCTGCACACCTGACCCAACCTGGGCTAAGACCTTGTTTACATTGCAAATTTTTATAATCTGGATACTGTAGCACGTTTCGTTTATATTTGACAAACTTTGTCCGATCATGGACTAACTAAGCTCAAAAGATTCGTCTCGTGATTTACAACCAAACTGTGCAATTAGTTATTTTTTTACTTACATTTAATGCTCCATGCATGTGTCTAAAAATTGATGTAATGGAGAGAGAGTGAAAAAACTTAGAATTTGGAGGTGATCTAAACAAGACCTAGCTTTGGCTCGTAAGCTAGCAGGACATAAATTCTTCGGTTAGGTAGGTTCTTTAGTCGTTCCTAAATTTTATGTCACATCGAATATTTAGATACTAATAAGAAGCATTAAATATAGATTAATTATAAAACCAATTACATAGATGAAGGCTAATTTGCGAGTCGATTTTTTAAGCCTAATTAATCCGTCATTAGCATATGTTTATCGTAGCACCACGTTGTCAAATCATAGACTAATTAGGCTTAAAAGATTCATCTCATAAATTAGTCGCAAGTTGTGCAATTAGTTTCGTAACTAGTCTATATTTAATACTCCATACATATGTCAAACATTTGATGTGACAGGAATTTTAGGAGGTACTGTAGAAACCAAAAAGGCCTTTAGGTTGTGAGAGACAGGGGGTGTTTACTTCAGACCTCAGTCAGAGTTAGTTTTCCCATCAAAATCCAGCAATTGTTTTTCTATAGTACTCCTGTCAGTGCGTCCGTCCGAGCATCTATGTTCGGACGCCCCATTCTAGGCCTGAGCAGCCATCGGGGCTCAACACCAATATCCATGCGGCCTATTCAAGTCTTCAACTGATTCCGCTCCCCAACTTATTTGTCTGCGCGTCGTCCAGAACATTCCCCACTCCCCCGATCATCGAGGCTGCTCTCACCTTGTCATCCGCTCGCAGCGGCCGCGTCCACCGCGCCCTCCACCAATAGCGGACATGTCTATGCGCCATCTGCCCACCGCGTTCACGACACGCCTCTACTCGCCCCACTCTGCCTTGCCTGCCGCAGCCATCCCCTGCCGCACCCCATCCCAGGTCACGCCCGTTCCAATCTCGCGTCGCGCCGTGCGGGCGTCCCTCGCTGCAACTCCATCCACCTCACCTATCGCGGCCATGGCGTGCACTGCGCCACCAGGAGGAGGTCGCCGCCGGTTCTGCAGTTCTCCACACAGGTAGGCCGTGACCGTGCGGGTGTACGTTGTGTTTCAAGCGTTTCAAACTTTTTGTTTGAAGTGGTTTATCCGAATGTTGCAAAAGTCGATCTAGGATGTTGCATATGTTGCAATGGCAATATACGCATGTTGTGAGCCTATATTTCAATTGTTTCATGTGTTTCAGATGTTTGTTTTAAATGTTTCATCCGGATGTTTCAAAAGTAGATTTTAGTGTTGCACATGTTGCAATGGCTTCACACGCATGTTTCAAGCGAATGTTTCAAGTGTTTCATCTGTCTCGGACTTATATTGTAAATGTTCCATCTAGATGTTTCAAAAGTAGATCGAATGTTGCAGGCCGTCGTCCACCTACTGCTGTTGTTGAGGGCGCTGCCTTGGTTAGCGTGTTGGCGCCCGAGGCCAGCAGACACCTCTGCAGGTAGGGCAGGTGCGCACGGGGTCACGGTTCCGCCATGCGAGCGCGGGATTGTCACGGGGCGCGGTTCCACCGTGCAGGCATGGGATTGGTGCGAGGCGCGGTTTTCGGACACTTGCGCTGGATGGGATCGGAACAAGATGGGGTGCGTGAGATGCGATGCGGACACTAAGCACGGGAGCTGCATCCGGACGCGGGCCTGGGGCTGGACGTCCGAGCGCTAGCCTTACCGATTGTTTCTACTTGGCATCTCAGTTTTTCCTCCTCTCCTAGCTGGTCATCATGAACTACTAATTAGCAAGGTGGTCCTTGTAAGTTGTAATTGCATGCCGAGTAGACTGTTTAATTCTTATGCAATTCAATCTGCATAATCCTCACTTGTTTTACTCGTACGGTTCTCCCAAATTAATGGCCTCATTAGCTTTTACTGCCCCTAAAAGTAGTTGACCTGCATGCTATATATCTTGCTTTATTATTACTTGGTTGATGCTATGTATGACCTCGTTATATATGGGCTCCAAGCCTGGTGTAGTAGCCCACATCTACTCGTATACAGTTCACTCGTGTAGCTCACTTTGCAGATCAATGGGCCTGCAGCTGCAGCCACAGCTGCTCAAGCGGCTGAAAAAAAAACAGCTTTCGAAGGAGCAATGGAGGAGTCATGCCCCCTAAGGCCGTATGTCCTGTAGGCCGTCTCAACAATTTCACAGCCTCCTAGAGAAGTAAGTGGTATGGGCCTAGCAATCTAATTTTTAGGATCCGTTTAGAATGGGGCGAATAGTAGAGAAGTCGAAGCCGTTGGCTCGTCCTCAAGTGCTCTAACCCCTCCAGAGGCTGAGGATAAGCCATGTGAAATAAGTCCTTCATATGATGATTAAAATATATAGTACTACTATAAGAGGTTTCAGGTAGCGAATAAGCCATGGCCAGGCAATGATAATAAGCGAGTACACATGGGACATGGCTAGAGGACAATCTACTGACAGGAGAAATTAGAGTGGCGGCTTCAGTTTGCCAATTAAATTAAAATAGAACAGTCCCTGTCCCGTTTCATATATCATAATATCATATATTGTACGACCTCATCAGACCCACAGGCTGCTAAGCTAAAGAGTCAAAGCTATTCTCCATCCATAAAAATGGTTTGTGTTTAAGTTATTCTCCGTCCATAAAAAGTTTAGATTTTTTTGAACATATTTTTATTTATATGATTTTTAACTAGAATCTAGACTACCAGCCAAACGGTTTCTAAAAGTAATTCCAATTCATCATCATAAACATTTGTTAAGAGAATTTAGATCCGAAATATTTCTGTGAGAATCTGAGGCCCTGCCAAACACACCCTCCGTTAGCCTTAGCTCTTGTAAATAGGGAGCTAATATATAATAAGCTATTTTTTTAGCTAAGGCTCTAACCAGTTGTTAGCTAACTATCTGGCTAATTCTAGCTAATTTGGTTTAATTTTTAGCTATTGCTAATAACTAGTCCTAGTTAATGCAAAGAGGTGTTAGATTGATCTCCTGACCAATAAGCCCAACGGCCTATTGGGCCTTGGTCTCACGCCCTGATCGGGGGCGCCCAACCCTACATAGTTGGTGGCCCCCCGTCGCACTGCGCTATATAAAGAGGTGGGGGCCGGCGGCTCAAAGCAAGAGGTTCGCCGTGAGCCGTAAACCCACCGACAAAACCCTAGACCGATCTAAGAGGGCGCGCAGCCAGCGACGGGAAGCTCCGCTGACCCTCACCGTCGTCACTGCTACGCCCCGTCTGCACTGCATCGACGTCCGTGCAATCTCTACTCCACCCGTCGCTGCCCGTGTGCTGCCTCCATCACCGAACCAGCGATGGCCAGCGCAACCGTGACTTCGTCTGAAGGCTCAGGTTCATCACTAGCACCTCTCCACCCTATCTCCCTCTCGGTGTAGTGTTCTAGGTCTAAATGTGCATGTGCTTCACGGATCTAAGTGTTCATCCGTCTAGATCTACCCTAGTCGATCCACAGTTTGTAACAATGGTATCGGAGCCTACTAGCACGTAGATCTAGAACGGGTACCGATTAGAAAAGAAAAAAGACGAAGAGATCCAGTGCGGATCTAAGCAGAAAAGGGTCGGCCGACGTTCGGTTGAACCCTAAACTCGATCCGTCGGATCTGAGAAAAGATATGGTTCGGATGAACCCTAAACCTAATGAGGTTAAAGAAAAACCCAAAGGTGATTCAGGGAAAAGAAAACAGTGTCGTGTCTAACCCTAACCCTAACCCTAACCCTAATTGGGAAAATCGTTCAAAAATCCGAAGCAAAGAAACCGAAAGGGGAAAAGAAGGGGAAGAGGGTGGCTCGGCTCACCTCGCCGTCGAGCACGCCGGCGCGCGCAGGGAAAAGAAAGGCCGGCCGAAGGGGGCATGGCTCGCCGGGATCCGGCCACAGGGGCGCCACGGCCAGGCCGCTCGACGGCGGCGCGCTCACCCGCTGGGGAGCGCGCACTCCGACGAGGGGGCCGGCGATGGCGCCGGGACCTCACTGCTTCACCGTGTCGCTCGGTGATGAACTGAGGAGAGAAGAGGAGAGCAGTGAGGCGAAGAGAGAGAGAGAGTGTGCGCGTGAAAATGAAGCTAGGGCTGAGGGAGGCGTGGTCGGCCGGGGTTTTTGATGCCCCGAGCTGCGCGCTCCACCCTCGATCGGAGATCAACGGCCAGGAGGGCTTGGGCCTCTTTTGGCCCAGGCGGGCGCTGCTGCTCGGCCAAAATCCTGGCCCAGGCCCAGGTTGCGGCCTGGGCGCGGGGGAGAGAGCGCCACGTGGCCTGGGCGCGGGGATGCGCTGGCGCCCACGGCTGTGCCGAGGGAAGCTGGGCCGGGACAGCAGGCGCGCGCGGCTGGGCCGCGGGGTGCTGGGCCGGGTGCGCTGATGGGCGCGCGCGCGAACAGGCCATGGGCCGTTTTCGCTGGGCCGCGCAAACTGATTGATGGATCGGGCCGAAATGGCCAAATAAATAGTAAAGTCACAGTTTTTGTTTTTCTTATTTTCCAGAAAACGGTTTGATCAATTTGAATTGAATTTTTATGATAATTTTCTGTACAAAATTTATCCAACGATATTTTTTGTTCAGTAAATAGTAAATTTGCTTCCGGAAAATAGGAAAAAGATTATTAAATGTTAAAGTTTCCGCTGCATATTTAAAGATGTAATTTTCATTATTAAATTCGAACCAACGGGAGAATTTAATTTTGAAAATGGATATGTTTTAAATTAATTATAATATTGTTGTTATTCTGACCAACGTTGATTAATGGCAATATTATAATGTTTTTGTCATACATTAATTCTATTTCTGCCCAACGGTGATGTAGAATTAGTGTAGAAAATAATTGTATGTTTTAATTTTGACCAACATTAAACTAAGGCAAGGAATTATTGTTGTTATTTCTGTTCTCACCCTATTTGAATTGTGTTTTCAGGAGGATACAACTTAATGAGTTGTATCAAAGAGATCCCCACTCTAAAAGGTGATAACTATATTGAGTGGAAGAAAAAGATAGACCTGGCTTTTATCCTCGCTGAGGTGGACTGGGTTGTTACCACACCGTGTCCCAAAGAACCTGAGGCACCGGTGAGGGAGACAGATGAGACTGATGCTGCATGGCAGAACAGAGAGCGGGATTTTGCTCCCGTAAAGATGTCCTATGACCTTGAGCATAGGAAATGGGTCACTGCCAACAAGAAGTGTTTGGCAGTGATAAAGAACACGATTGAGCCTGCTATTGTGGGCTCAATTCCAGACTGTGACACGGTCACAGAGTACCAAGACAGAATAAAGAGTCAGTTCACTGGCTCTTCAAAGACATGCAACCCAGCTGATCAAGCAGCTGGTTACAGAAAGGTACTCTGGTGGCGGCAGTGGCATTAGAGAGCACATACTGAGAATGAGCAATCTGGCATCTAAGCTCAAACCAATGGATTTGGCACTCAAGGATGAGTTTCTTATTCATTTGATTTTTGCTTCCTTGCCCAAAGAATTTGACACATTTGTTGTTAATTACAACATACAGCCTGAAAAATGGGATTTGGAAAAGCTCATAGCCATGTGTGTGCAGGAGGAGGAAAGAATAAAAGTTTCACAAGGTGGTTCTGTCAACTACCTAAAAGATAAGAAAAAGAACTATAATAACAGCTCTTCTTCCAAGTCATCTGGAAAAGGTCCCATGCAACAGTCTCAGAACCAGCAATTCCCAGTGGCTAAAGACCAGTGTCTCCACTACAAGAAGACGGGACATTATAAAAAGAATTGTCCTGATTTCTTAAAGATGATTATGAAGAATAAAAGTGATAACATTATTACATTCGTAAATGAATCCTTGTATGTAAAGTTTTCAAAATCTACTTGGTGGATTGATTCAGGTGCAACTATTCATGTTGCTAATTCATTACAGGAATTCCGTTCGATGAGAACTTTGCAAAGAAGCGAAAGTTTCATTAAAGTCGCAAATGGAGTACAAGCAGATGTTGAGCCCGTTGGAGATCTTCCTCTAGAGCTTCCAGATGGCTTCATACTTTTTCTTAGAAATGTTCTTTATGTACCTTCTTTGCAAAGAAACCTTATTAGTGTATCAAAATTGGACCATGATGGTTATGATTGCCATTTTGGAAATGGCAAATGTCGGATATTGTTTAATAATAAATGTGTTGGTCTTGCCTTCCGACAAGACGAGCTTTATTTGTTATCACTTCGTGAAAATGTGAATTCCGTATGTGATGTGAATGAAAATGTATCCTCATCGAACAATGGAAACAGAAAACGAAAGAGAGCTCACGATGCGTTGTCGAAATTATGGCACTATCGTTTAGGCCATATTTTGAGGGGGAGAATAGAAAGACTAGTGAAGAATGATATTCTTCCTCCATTAGAGCTCTCAGAGTTAGAACAATGTAGAGATTGCATAAAAGGAAAGTATGTAAAGAAAATTAAGAAAGATGCCAAACGAAGCGCAGGAATTCTATATATTATTCACACAGACATATGTGGTCCTTTTCCTGTGAAAAGTGTGGATGGTTATGATTCATTCATAACATTCACAGACGATTACTCTCGGTTTGGCTACATTTATCCAATTAAAGAAAGAACAGAAGCGTTGGATAAATTTAAAATATTTAAAGTAGAAATTGAAAATCAGCATGATTTAAAGATTAAGATAGTTAGGTCTGACCGTGGAGGAGAGTACTACGGTCGGCATACCCCATATGGACAAGTTCCTAGACCTTTTGCAAGGTTCTTACAGGAGAATGGTATAGTCGCCCAGTATTCAACACTGGGCGAACCTCAACAGAATGGAGTAGCTGAAAGACGTAACCGTACCCTGATGGATATGGTGCGTAGTATGATAAGTTACTCCACTTTACCCACGAGTCTGTGGATGGAGGCGTTAAAAACCGCCATTCATATTCTCAATAGAGTACCAAGTAAGTCGGTGCCCAAAACACCGTATGAGTTGTGGATAGGAAGAGTACCCTCACTTAACCACTTGCGTGTGTGGGGGAGCCCTGCTGAGGCTAAAGTTTTTAACCCAAACATTGGGAAGCTAGATCCCAAAACAGTGAGTTGTCATTTCATTGGCTACCCAGAAAAGTCAAAAGGTTTTCATTTCTACTGTCCTAATAGACATACGAAGTTTGTGGAAACGAGACACGCTGTCTTCCTAGAGGATGAAATGATTAGGGGGAGCATGGTAGCTCGAGAAATTGACCTTGAAGAGAAGCGGGTGTATGCACCCACTCCAATCATTCATGAGCCATTTTTCTCACTACCTGCTGTTGCTGCACCAACAGTACAAGACACTGTGGTGTCAGCACCTGTTGTTATCCTGCCTGTGGCAACAATAAATGATGATGAGGAACCTGTGCCTCAGGATCCTATAGAACCTATTGCCACATATGAGGGGGAGCAACAACAGCCTCAAACAGAAAATATGCCAATTGAGGAGGCCCCTAGAAGGTCTCAAAGAGTTAGAAAATCAGCTATTCCTGCTGATTATAAAGTGTACAACACTGAAGAATTTCAAATGGAGGATGATCCCACCTCATTTGAAGAAGCTATGAAAAGTGATCATTCATCAAAGTGGCTTGAGGCCATGGAAGATGAGATGAGATCAATGAATGCAAATAAAGTTTGGGATTTAGAGATAATTCCTAAAGGAGCCAAAACAGTAGGCTGTAAATGGGTCTACAAAACAAAACTTGACTCTCAAGAGAATATAGAGATATATAAAGCCCGACTTGTGGCAAAAGGCTTTACACAAAGAGAAGGGATTGATTACAAGGAGACCTTTTCTCCAGTCTCATGTAAGGATTCCTTCAGAATCATAATGGCATTAGTGGCACATTACGATTTGGAATTACATCAGATGGATGTAAAGACGGCATTTCTCAACGGAGACTTAGAGGAAAATGTTTACATGGCACAACCGAAAGGTTTTGTCATGGAAGGAAAAGAACGTTTGGGATGCCGCCTAAAGAAATCTATTTATGGATTAAAACAAGCTTCAAGACAGTGATACTTGAAGTTTGATCAGACAATAAAGGATTTTGGGTTTAAAGATAATGTTGAGGACAATTGTGTCTACGCAAAGTTTAAGAATGGGAAGTTTATCTTCCTTGTCCTGTATGTGGATGATATCTTACTTGCTAGTAGTGATGTCAGTCTACTACTGGAGACAAAGAAGTTTTTGTCCTCAAAATTTGATATGAAAGATCTTGGTGAAGCTTCGTTCGTTCTAGGGATCGAGATTCACCGAGATAGAAGTAAAGGGGTATTAGGACTGTCACAAAAGGCATACATAGAAAAAGTCTTAAAGAAATTCAGTATGCACAAATGTAGTCCCTCACCTGCTCCAATAGTCAAGGGCGACAGATATGGGGATTTTCAATGCCCCAGGAACCAATATGAGATCGATCAAATGAAAGTGGTTCCATATGCTTCAGTTGTCGGAAGCTTGCAATATGCTCAAGTGTGTACGCGCCCTGACTTGGCATTTGTTACCGGGTTACTTGGCAGATTCCAGAGCAATCCTGGAATAGAATACTGGAAATTGGTAAAGAAAGTCTTGCGTTATTTGCAAGGAACGAAAGGCCTCATGATGACGTATAGAAGATCTGATTCACTCCATATAGTAGGATATTCAGATTCTGATTATGCGGGAGATAATAGAAAATCCACGTCTGGATATATGTTTACTCTCGCAGGGGGAGCTATTTCATGGAAAAGCTCAAAGCAAACCATCACTACATCGTCCACAATGTATGCCGAGTTTGTAGCGTGTTATGAGGCAATGGGACAGGTGAACTGGCTAAAGAAGTTCATACCCGGTTTGAAGGTGGTTGACGACATCAATAGACCACTGAAGTTATACTGCGATAATAATCCAGCAGTACAGTATGCTCACAACAATAGGTCAAGTGGTGCTGCCAAATACATTGACATAAAGTATTATGTTGTTAAGGATAAAGTCCGGGATTAAATGATAAGTCTTGAGCATATAAGTACCGAAAAGATGCTCGTGGATCCGCTTATAAAAGGCTTACCACCCAACGTGTTCAGAGAACATGTAGCCGGCATGGGTTTAAGGGAAAGCCTATGATTCCTGGACTATAAAGGGCCCAAAAGTTAAAGTAACTATTTCAGATCAGAGACGTGCATTGTAGCTGTTAAATCTATCGGCGATTGACCGAGACGATGAAACATGCTCTATGCATCATCTGTGAAGAAATGAGTAAGGTTTAAAGGATTGAAGTTTAAAGTTTAAAGATAAAAGTAATAGTGAGATCAAGGGGGAGAATGTTAGATTGATCTCCTGACCAATAAGCCCAACGGCCTATTGGGCCTTGGTCTCGCGCCCTGATCGGGGGCGCCCAACCCTACATGGTTGGTGGGCCCCGTCGCACTGCGCTATATAAAGAGGTGGGGGTCGGCGGCTCAAAGCAAGAGGTTCGCCGTGAGCCGCAAACCCACCGACAAAACCCTAGACAGATCTAAGAGGGCGCGCAGCCAGTGACGGGAAGCTCCGCTGACCCTCGCCGTCGTCACTGCTACGCCCCGTCTGCACTGCATCGACATCCGTGCAACCTCTACTCCACCCGTCGCTGCCCGTGTGCTGCCTCCATCACCGAACCAGCGATGGCCAGCGCAACCGCGACTTCGTCTGAAGGCTCAGGTTCATCACTAGCACCTCTCCACCCTATCTCCCTCTCGGTGTAGTGTTCTAGGTCTAAATGTGCATGTGCTTCACGGATCTAAGTGTTCATCCGTCTAGATCTACCCTAGTCGATCCACAGTTTGTAACAAGAGGCCCTATATATGCTTAATCACTAGCACAAGTGACTCGGCTTTAAGGGTGTGTTTGTTTCAGCTTTGTGCTGACTTCTATTAGCTAGAAGCTCAAACAAACAGCCCAGTTGTTGAACTAACTTTGAAATAGTGAAAACCTGGTTAAATAAACACTAAAAAACTAGGTTTTGATTGTGCTGATAGATACCTGAGAGCTAAAAACTTATTTAAAAATTAATAGAAAAAATGCCAATGTCCAGAAACCAAAGCCATATAAGCCAGTTTTAAGTCAAAAGACAAAAATCACAAAACTCAAACAAACAACGAAGCTAGACTACTCAGGTCCATCGCAAACAAAACAGGCCAGCTCATCTAGATGCTGTCGATCGATCGACTGGCCAGGTGATTAAAACATGAGCTGAAAACAAAACACAGCGAGAGCCGCCTCAATATAAGTTGTCCCATCTGGAAAGGAAATAATAGTTTCTTCTTGTTAAGATCAAAATATATTGTGTGGTTGTTACACAAAACAATTAATGCTTCCCTAACTATAAAGATAACATGAAAGTGGACGTTATGTCCCAAATGTTATTTATTTCTGTAATGAAGATGAAAACATGCATCCAAAATATGTGATTTGCTATTTACTTGCCCAATTGCAAAGCTGGTGTGGCTACGAAATGCATGGTTGCCCTATGGGACTGGGACCAAGTATCATACTTTGGAATTGCACCTGTCTGTTGTTGGGATATTTTTTTTAGCGAACATGTCATGTAGCATGTATTTCATTAAGAAAAATTAGACAACACCAAATCAAACAACAAACGGCTTAACTCTAGCTAACCAAAGGTTTCCAAGAAAGCCGGCGACTACGGCACGAGGAACTAATAAATAGTGTTTAGAGCTGAGCAGTACTACGTTCACGTTGGAACAATAAATTAGTGTTTAGTTTCAGACGCGACTACGTACTCTAGATCGATGTCATCAGAGTAGTAGCTTTTTGTATCCGATTATACGCGGCCTTTAAACACATTCATGGGCTACATCTTGATCTTGTACGTACAACGTCTTCCTTTCTTCCAATGATAGATAGAGATAGATAGGCGATTCTGCACGTACCTGCTGGGTACGTCGATCGATCACGTAGGCATATATATATATAATTTATAATTAATCCACTGCATGTGTGTAAACAATAGGCAGATGGACGTGGATAGCGCAACAGGAGATGATGGATATATACTAGAGGTTATTAGCAAGAGGACGATACACGAAGAAAGGAGACGATGTCATGTCGATCGTCACCCCCAGGCATATATATATAAATGCACCGGTTCTGCACACACGAGGAATTACTCTATTATCTAAGGTTCAGACGTCCCCTCACTGGCTCACGAGTATTAGGGGGTGTCATAGTTCTCTAGTCGCATGTCACATCGAATATTTAGATATTAATAAGGAGCATTAAATATAGATTAATTATAAAATCAATTATATAGATGGAGGCTAATTTGCGAGACAATTTTTAAACCTAATTAATCTATCATTAGCACATGTTTACTGTAGCAACACGCTGTCAAATCATGGACTAATTAGGCTTAAAAGATTCGTCTTGCAAATTAGTCGCAAGTTATGTAATTAGTTTCATAATTAGTCTATATTTAATATTCTATACATATGTCCAAACATTCGATGTGACAGGAATTTTAGGAGCGCCTAAAGAACCAACCACAGCCTTAGCTACGTAATTAAGTACCCTATATATGTTCCAGATCGACTAAAGTTATTATGCAGTAGTTGAAGTTGGAAATGCCTCTGTCCTCTGACCAACAGCTAGCAAGTCTGCTGCTGCTGATCGATCCATCGATTTCTGCTTCAGTATAGTAGATACATGCATTGAGATAATGGTTTTCAGGTGGCACATTCCTAATAAGATAAGATAAGGGCTAAGCCTAAGGAGTAAGGACATGCTTTACTGCTGAATGCAAGCAGTTCTCTCTCGCTCCTAGCAGCAGATGCAATAATGCAATTGGAACATAGTCCTAACAGTAACTCACTAACTCCGTACGAGTAGTGTTGAAGCATGGGCATGGATCGGAGGCAACAATCAACACTTTGGACTTGATGCGCTGGTCATAAATTGCAGTTAGGACATGGTACATGCTTGCCTTGCATGACGGTAGTAGCCACAGATCCAACTGTTCAAAGTACCGCCGTCCAATCAAGCTGAGGAGCCAGGGAGCCTCACCGCCAAACCCACCAACCGGCATGAAGAATTCACAACGCACGGAACTGAACCGAAATGCTCGGCATTGAATCGTGCCCATCGATCGTAAGGCTGCGTGTAGATAGATAGGGCTAGGGCTAGCCTCCTTCCTTTGTTCCCCATTCATGATGAATGAATTATGAATCAATGGTTATATGGAAGTTGACACTGCTACACAAATTCTTTTACACAACGTTTTAAAATGGGGCTCCGAGGCGGTTGGCTTGGTTGCCCGCCTCAGTTATTCGAGGCAGGGCAGACAGATCAGCAACTGCCTCGTTTAATCATTAACCGAGGCGGATGTCGTAAAGAAACCACCACGGTTAATGCGGATTAACCGAGGCGGTTGACCTAGGCGGTTGGCTTAGGGTAACCGTCTCGGTTCATCCATTAACCGAGGCGTTTGCTCTAATGCAACCGCCTCAGTTAACAAGCGATTAACCGAGGCGGTTTCCTTATAGTGACCGCTTCGGTTAAGTCTGGACTATAAATGCAGCCTCACCCACCCTTATTCCCCACGGCTTCTCCTCTATTTTTTCGGGTTTTCACCTCAAAACCCTAAAAATGGCCATTTTTTAGGGGGAGGGGTTTTGCCCTTGGATTTGGTGAAGGGGGGCACCGCAAGAGGTTGATTCTCGCTCTCAAACCCTCAATCCTCTCTTTTCCATGTTTTGGCTGTTTTTTCTCAAGATCTAGATCTATATCTATTTGGAGGAGAGATACAATCAGATCTAGAACTACCTAGCTGCTTTTTCCCATACTGCTCTGCTTATATGCGCCATTTTCACTGTTTGTGTGTGCAGCGGTCATGGATAGGGAATGGATGTACAAAGACATTGAGGCTGGATCCTTCGCACCTGGAACATGTGATAAAGTTTATTGCCGTTGCGAAAAGGCATCGTCTAGGTCTGAAGCGGGAACACACCGTCTGTCCGTGTAAGAGCTACAAGAACCTTCTACTGCACAAAGATAACGTGGTGAAATCTCACTTGGTCCGGTATGGTTTCATCAAGGATTACACCGTCTAGAAGTTTCATGGGGAAACAGAGGATCTGAGTGCTAGTGCATCTGGAGGAAACTCGTCGACAATGACGATGATAGCAGTGAATGTAGAACAACAAACCTCACCAGCAACGGCCGACGGGCATGGCAATGCTGCTACTGACGACAATAATGCAGATCATGATTAAATCACGATAGATGATCTGCTCCAAGACACGGCTGACGACAACGGTGGTAAAGGCGGTGATGATGGGGATGGTGGTGAGCCTGTGAGGGATCCCGAGACCACGGACCTTTTTGAGTCAATCGCTAACCGTCTTGACCACGATGGCGTTCTGTTTAGTAGCCCGAGGTGGCTGGAGAATTTTAGAGGGATGAAGCAGGAGGCAATTGATCCCCTCTATAAGGGTTGTCCGAAGCACTAGACGACGCTGCGTTTTAACCTCTAGATGCTAATGCTAAAGGCTCGCCATGGCTGGTCCGACACTAGCTTCAATGACTTGTTACGTATCCTTGCTGACACATGCCTAGAGGGTAACAAGGTGCCCGCCAATACCTACCGGGCGAAGAAGTTGATCTGACCAGTGGTGATAAAGCTTCAAAAGTTTCATGCCTGCCCTAACCATTGTATCCTATATCGGGGCAAGTATGAGAACTTGCAGAGCTGTCCGCACTGTGGCGCGAGTCGATACAAGAGGAATGTCGATTGTCATGCGGATGCGGATGACGAGAGAGGGCCAAAGAAGAAGAAGAAGACCAAGAAGAGTACCACGAAGAAGCAGATCCTGTCTCCTGAGGACGAGGAAGAAGAGGGTTACACGCAGAGGAAAAGTCCATCCCTATCGATGTGGTACCTGTCCGTGATCGATCACCTGCATGCTATATTCAGGAACTCCAAGAATGCCAAGCTAATGTCCTAGCATGCATCTGATGACCGCACGAAGGGCGATGGCAAGTTGTGGCACCCTTCCGATGGCAAGCAGTGGAAGCATTTCAATGCCAAGTTCCCGATGTTTGGCGACGAGGCGAGGAACATAAGGTTCGCGTTGAGTACCGATGGGATGAATCCATTCGGTGACCTCAGCATCTCGCACAACACTTGGATGGTCATCCTCACCATCTACAACCTACCTCCCTGGCTATGTCAGAAGCGCAGGTATCTTTTACTAACCATAATTATTTCTAGATCTAGGCAGCCAGGCAATGATGTAGATGTGTTCCTAGAGCCGCTCATGAAGGACATGAAGATACTATGGGATGATGGGGTCAAGATGATAGATGCATTCCTAAAGAAGGAGTTCACTCTAAAAGCCATCATCTTTGTCACCATCACCGATTACCCTAGTCTTTTTCACTATCAGGGCAGATCAAAGGTAAGTTAGGTTGTGTAGTTTGCATTGACGGTACCTTCTACACTTACCTTAGTGCATCCAAGAAGATGGTGTACATGAGGCATAGGCAATTCCTCGTCAAAAAGCACAGGTACCAAGCAGCTATGATGAATAAGTACTTCAACAACCAGGAGGAGCCTCAACTTGATGAGCCGGAAAGGACGAGGTACGGGCAAAAGGTGTTTCAAATGGTAAAGGGCATATACATTGAGTTCAGGAAGAAAAAGAAAGAGGAAGATGGGACCATGATAAGGAAGAAGAGGAAGCGAGATAAGATGGAGGAACCACCTGTCGCCCCCGTTCCTTTCAAGAAGTTAGATACGCCCCATGCCATCGACTGCATGCACCTCGAGAAGAATATCTTCGAAAGCACCATTGGCATACTACTAGACATCAAGACTAAGACGAAGGATGGTATGAAGTCATAGATGGATCTTATCAACTAGGACGCCTGGACCGAAATTCACTCAACACTGGCGCCGCAGAGCGGGAAAGTCGACCTTTCGAGTGGGAGCTACAACCTGACGAGAGATCATAAGAGGGCCATGTGCTAGTGGCTTAGGGGTGTCAAGGTGCCGACCGGTTTCTCTTCCAACATCAAGATCCTAGTCTCGATGAACGACCTCACACTAACCAGCTTCAACACACATGACTGCCACATCATGCTCACAGTGTTCCTTCCCATTATAATTAGGGCTATCGGTCCAGAGTATGTGAAGATGGTCATCACACGCATGTTCTACTTCTTCAACTGCATCACACAGAAGGTCATTGATAAATCTGAGCTGCCTGGCCTGAAATAGTTCATCACAAAGACTCTTTGCTAGCTCGAGATATGCTTCCCGCTGTCTTTTTTATATTATGCCACACCTCATGATGCACATGGTTGATCAGATATAGGAACTAGGCCCCATGTACCTACAATCACTGTTCGCCTACACGGCCGTGTAGCCCATGTACACGCCGTGTACACGCTACACGGTGGTGCGCCGTTTCCGTCCGTTTCCGTTTAATCGTCCGTTTACCCCGTTTAATTGACCGTTTAGCCCGTTTAATTGACCGTTTAGCCCGAATAATAGCTAAACGGTAGGTGACCGACTGTTTACCGTTTAGCGTTTAGGAAAACACTGCCTACAATAGATGTGGACGTACGAGTGGTTTATGTCAACCCTCAATAGATACGTCCTTAACCGTGCCTACCCAGAGGGCTCTATGAACGAGGCATACACAACCGAGGAGGCCATTAACTGCTACACCAGGTACATCCTGGGATGGAAGGCCGATTGGCCTACCTATCCCTCAGCATGAAGGCATAACCTCAAGAATGGGTTGCACGGGGAGGAAGGTACGCACCGATGTATAGTACAAAACGGTGCAAGAAGCTCATCACAACGTCATCAATTAGCTTGTGGTTATGGAACCATATGTTGACAAGCACCTAGAGGAGATCCATGCCGCTCATGACGGACAACGCACAGAGGCATGGGTCTAGATACAACATAAGATTAGTTTCACGACATGGATCAAAGAGATGCAGGGCATACCCCGTGGAGAGTCCGATGAAGCGAGGCTTGCATCCGGCCCATCCACCCAAATCACCATGTGGCAAGGGTATGCCATCAATGGATACATGTTCCACACAAAGGAGAATGACAAGAAGAGCATGGCACATGACAGTGGTGTTCAATATGAGGGCATCGATGAGTCAATAGGGCAGACCAAGACATACTTTGGGCAAATTGAAGAGATATGAGAACTTGACTACATCGATGACCTATAGTTAGCTGTCTTCCGGTGCCAGTGGGTCAAACCAAAGGGGGTTGTCGTGGACGACTATGGACTAACCACCATGGAGCTCCAAAGTGTCAGCTACAAAGATGATCAGTGGGTACTAGCAAGCCGCTACGCACAAGTAGCCTACTGGCCAGTGCCCAAAGACAACAAGGCATGTGGTTGTGTTCGGAAAGCAGAGGATTGTGGGAGCTGATGGAATCCAGAGCCTCGAAGAATACAACAACTACGTTGAGCTCTCGCTCTTTACCGATCATCCAAAGAAGATCAAGTTGGTCAAGACCCGCATCAACAAGACCAAGATGATGCCCTAGTTCCACCCCGACGGTGAGAAGAAGACCGTAGTGGGAACACTTGCAGCAAAAAAATGACATGTGTGCCACACATATATGTAATAATGAAGTCACTTATTGATTAATAAGAACTTTTTATGTAACTGATTATTATTGTAAGGGAATCACACACACACACACACAGATATATATATATATATATAGACCGTGGGAGATCGTACATCTGTACGTGTTAAGTGGGAGATCGTAATCTGTACGTGTTAAGTGTTGACTTTTTAAAAATAATTTGATACTTGTTGAAAGCAAACTCTACTACTACACTCCGACACACTACTAGTACTACACTACTACAAAACTCTTCACTACTACTCCTACAACTCTACGTACTACACTCCTACACTACGACTACGCCTCCTACAACTCTAGTACTACACTCCTACAACATTACTACTACTACTACTACTACTACTACTACTACTACTACTACTACTACTACTACTACTACTACTACTACTACTACTACTACTACTACTACTACAACTCTACTACTACTCCTATAACTCTACTACACTACTACTATTACTCCTACAACTCTACTACTACTCCTACACTTCTACACTACTCCCACTACTCTATTACTCCTACAGTACTACTACTATGAATTTTAAAAAGCATAAAAATTAAATTTCAATTTTAAAACATTGTAAAACCAAAATAACCGAGGAATTGAATGAAATGTTAAAAATGCAAAATATTAACTGAGGCGGGCACCCTAAGCCACCCGCCTCGGTTAATCTTAACGGTGGCGGTCATCCTAAGTTGCCCGCCTCGGTTAATTATTAACCGTGGCGAGCACCCTAAAGCAATCACCTCGGTAAATATTAACCGTGGCGGGCACCATAAGTGGCCTGCCTCGGTTAATCGTTGTCTATATATACCGCCTCCTCTCCCCCGAATTTTTCTAAGTCCTTTGCCGGTTTCAAATCGACCCTGAAAGGCTGCCCAATTTTTCCACCATCGCCGCCATCGCCATCGCCGAGCTCCTCCGCCCCCACTCCCTACCTCGCGTGCTCCGAGCTGTGCCCCATGCCATCTTCCCCGTTCGTCCTCCACCTCGGGCTAGCTCCCTAGCTGTGGCCACCGACGTGAACTCAGGGCGAAACCCTAGCTCTAGCCACTGCGCCACCCGCCGCCATCCGCTCCATCCACGACCTCGTGGCCTGCTTCCCTAGATACATCCTCCTTGTCCGTCCGTGACCCCGGTGCCTTCTTCCCTGGCTCTATCTTCACCAACTATCCGCCGACGCGAACTCATGTCAAAACCCTAGCTTCGGCCGTCGTGCCACCTACCACCATCTGCTCTAGCTCCATCTTCCCCGGTACACTAGCTGTGATGTTCTTGTCCCCGTGCCTATGATATGTGATGCCTATGATGCATTTGTCATTTCAATTTTCTAGTTTTGATTAAATGCTTCTTGTGATGCGTTTTTTGTCACAATGCAAATGCCAGTGCCTATGATGCCTAATGTATTGGTTAACTGAGCATTTGCCACTCATTTGAGATGAATTTGACATTAATTTGAGATGGTTTGGGACAAATTTAACTAAATAGAGATGAATTGGGATAAGTTTGAGATGATTTTGAAGTGAAATTGTCTACTCCTATTACTTACTATTGCTGCTGCTGCTCTACTGTCCTCCTACTCAGCTACTACTCATGTCCACTGTTCTTGCAAATATATGCAATTTGGCTAAATTGAGATAAATTTGACCAACTATATGCAATTTGGCTACTACTATTGCTTGCTTGTCCACTGTTCTTACACAATTTCAGCAACACTAGTGCTTGTTGATACTTGCACACCTCCTCCCTCCCTCTCTGGTGCTTGTTGTGCTTGCTGTGCTTGATGCACTGCCCATGATGCTACACTTCTCTACTACTCATCTACACTGCTACTGGTATATACTACTACTACTGGTACTGGTATGTACTACTACTACAGCTACTGGTATATACTACCACTACTCATCTACTCCTACAACTATATACTACTCCAATTTGATGAACTGCTCTTTTCTGGCTACTCTTTTATGCTTCGGGCAACCCTTCGGGGTCGATTTGAAACGACCGAAGGACTTAGCACAGGGCAAGGCTGGTGCTTGGCGTGCTTTCTCTCTCCCTCTCTGGTGCTGTCTGGTGCTTGTTGTGCCTACTCTCTCCATCTCTGGTGCTGTTGGTGCTGTCTGGTGCTTGTTGTGCTTCCTCTCTCCCTCTCTAGAGCTGCTGGTGTTGGCTGTTGCTCTCTACTCTACTACTCCTACTCTTACTACTATCCTCTACTACTCTCTACTCCTACTACTCTCTACTCCTAAGACTATTACTCTACTACTACTGGTACTACTACTATACTTTATGCATGATGTGGATCTGATGTGATCATGGTTTGGGCTGAGAAATAAAATGGTTTCCAAAAGCAATACATTTCCCAGTCGGACCGTGATCGCATCGGATTTATTCTGCTCTCCTATATCTACTACTCCTCCTATACTACTAGGCGGGCAACCAAGCCAACTGCCTTCGAGCCCCAAATGGAAACATTGTGCAAAAGATTTTTTTGTGGTTGTGCTAATTAGCACTATCTTGATACCATAGCTCTATACTACTACCACCACTATTCTACTACTCTACCCCTATTATGGTGCTGGCTGCTATACTTCTATGATGCCCATGATTTTTGCATTTTACTACTCTACTCATATTATGGTGTGGGCTGACCGCCTCGGTTCATGAGCTATGATGCCTAAATTCACTGGCTTCTACTCTTATAGCTGTTGGCTGCTGACTGCTGCTCCTACTCTTACTGCTGCTAGCTGCTGACTGCTACTCCTACTATCTACTACTGTACTACTGCTCCTAGTACTACAACATTATTGCTGGTCCTAACTACTTGCTGGTCCTAACTACTATCTCATGTTGTACTACTACTACACTTACTCTACTACTCTACTCCTACTACTCCTACTCCTACTCCTACTCTACTACTCCTACTCCTACTCCTACTCTACTACTACTACTAGTCTACTCTACTAATGGGACTGCCTGCCTCGGTTGAGTTTCTTGTACTATGCTTTGATTGAATTTGAGCTTCTCTATGGCATATGCAATGATGAACTATTTAAACTTTTAAAAATGTGCTGAGGTAGTGGCATTTGCAATGATGTGAACCCTTTTATGCTGAGGCAATGGCTATGATGATCAAATGCCCCCCTACTGGTAATAAGCTCATAAACTAGGATGGCTTGTATACAAGCAACCAGTTTAGAAGCAATGTGATAACAATGGGGCGAATCTAAGCCAACTATGTACATGATTTTTCTCCAAATTCTTAAATTTTGTACTTTCCTTGTATAATTTTGTACTTTTCTTGTACAATTTTGTACTTTTCTTCACTTTTTGTATCCCTACACCCAATGTATATGAAAAAAGGATGTAATCTTGTTTTCAAATGAATATATATAATTACTGATTCCTTTATATATGTTTTGAGATGAATATAGCATTGTGTTTATATATGTTTTGAGATGAATATAACATTGTGTTCCTATAACTCTCTCTTTGCCATAGCTATCAATGTCGACCAAGGAGGCTCTTGAAAATTGGTTACTCCTAATGCGAGCAATGATGAAGGCTCA
Source organism: Miscanthus floridulus (assembly GCF_019320115.1). Taxonomy (NCBI): domain Eukaryota; kingdom Viridiplantae; phylum Streptophyta; class Magnoliopsida; order Poales; family Poaceae; genus Miscanthus; species Miscanthus floridulus. The sequence goes on from NC_089586.1 coordinate 79,057,160, forward strand.
TCATCAGATGGGTGCACCTCGTATGAGAGCGAGGATCTAACACCGAGGCCAGTGAAGAGACCTCTTGGAGAGGAAGAAGATGATCCAGACTTTGATCCGAAGGATGTGGCATGAGGTTCTCGCACCTCACCACGAGTGCCTTAGGAAGATGATACCGAAGACTCAAGGCACGAGGTACGTAGATGAAGTAGTGCATGTTAATTGACACAACGTTCGAGGGCCTCACACAAGTATATAACTAATGTGAGTTCTTGTCCTCGACAGATACCGTTGGTGCCTCTTTGTTTGGAGTATCCCGACGATGGTGAAGAAGGGGTAGAGGAGAGAAGCATTTGGTCCCTCCTCAGGCACTTCTTCAAATGCAATGACCGGTAGCAAGAAGAAGTGAGACTTGAAGAGGGGCCAACATGTGAGGCACCAGATATGCAACAAAGTGCATTTGATACACAAGTTAGGGCCAAAAGGAGAGCCCTTGGAGCCAACCACCATCATCGACACCTTCAGCAACCAGTGTTCCTGTATAGTCATGGAGAAGGTGCCTATCACATATGATGATTGGAGAAAAGTTCCCAAGGACATCAAGGGTAATGTGTGGGGAGAGGTGAAGAGGCAGTTCATGTATCCAGTAGAGGGCTATAATGAAGACAAGTGCATGGGGGCATGCTCCGTTTGTTGTAGGCAAAGCGCTTCGCAACTTTAGGTCCATGCTCAATAGGGAGTACGTACATAAAGGAAGGACACCATTCGAAGACTACAACTTCATCACACATGACGTTTGGGAAGAGTTCGTCATGAAACAATCGACCGGAGATGCAAAGGACAAGGGCAAGAAGTTCTCTGAGCTTGAAAAGAGGAATGAGCTCCACCACCACTTAGGCATGATAGGGTGCGCCGCTAAGATGGAGAAGTGGTGGCAAGAACAAAGGGAGGCAGCTGTGGCTGGGTAGCTGAATCCATTATAGGGCATTGATGTGAGGTCACATAACTACCTCTATGCTCGTAGGCCAAAAAAGGTGAAGGAGGGCAGGACCAAGTACAACAAGCCAAAGACCGAGGAGGTGGAGAAGAGGATCTTGGAGGTTTCTGCGACCGAGAAGAGCGGGTCCTTTGAACCTCACTAAGAGAGGGATGTACTAACTGTTGATGCAAAAGTGGATCTGCAAACACAAAGGGCTAATACCCGAATCGATATCCAAAGCGTGCCAGTCGATTTGACCTGCTAATCGACAAGGATGAAGATACGAACACTTTGGTCCTGACAACAGCGATACGCCCGGAAGTCACGGCCAAGAGGTGTTCACGCGGAACTCGAGAATCGCCGAAGGTCGTACTGAAACGATGCAGCTCGTCGAATCAATGAGAACTCGTAAAAAGAAAGAAAATATGCAAATTGACGAAGTCGCCGAAAAGTAAGTAGATGCAAACAGGAGTAAAAATTGGTTTTGATATTGATTGATATATATTTTTACATTGCCCCTTACTCCATATTTATACCCTGATCTAAAGAGACACAACCGAACACAACTAGGACACCAATCCCATATCTAAGGAAACACGTGACTCTTACACGAATCATACTCTAACTAACATAGAAAAGGAAATCAACTCCTATCTATTTCCCTGTCCGCCTCAATTACGATGGAAATCTCACCGTCCTCCTTCCCATCGGCATACTCCCTGTTTCATCGGTAGTAGTCTTCAAGCCTCCCTTCATCGGCATACTCCATGTTCCATCGGCAGTAGTCTTCAAGCCTCCCTTCATCGGCATACTCCATGTTCCATCGGCAGTAGTCTTCAAGCCTCCCTTCATCGGCATCGACAAAAACACCTCCAACCTTATCGGCAACGCCCGAGTCCAAGTCAACCTTTCCATCGACCACCACCAGCTATCGGCAACCATCTATACAAGCTGGCTTTCATCGGCTATCAAAGTATTCAATAACTTTCCCCTTACCGATTAGTCCACTCCGATTATTTTGACACGTGCAAAAAACGGTGTCAACACATGCCCCCCAATTTCGGAGTATAAAACCATTAATGCTCCGAAATTTACTCCAGATAACGCTTGCCTTCGCCCGATTACCGTAACTCACTCTCCAAGCCAAAACTTGATCTGTTATCAAATCCAATCAAATCTAATCTTGATTCATACACTTCAGTAAATATCGCACAATCTCCAACCACTCCTGCCTTGATTATGGTTAAGATATCGAAACAACAACCCATCGGCAAGATTATAACGCTGCCATTTTCAGAATTAAAATATCCTGTATCGATATCCCTTCCAAGTCATGATTACTTGCCATCAACTCATCTATACAATCCCCTGATTATCGTGCGAACAGTTACCATATCCTTCTGAACCGTCTCGACCTATATGCGCGCGACATAGAGATAAGTCCAAAATACCCTTACTCCGGGCGGCTTATAAATAGATTTCTCCGGAACCCTCATTTTCTACCTTCAGCCTTCAATCCTCGGCATTTTCTCTCTCCGGTGGCGACTCCGACGAACAACCGCGCGACCTCAACCAAGAAGAACCCTTCTCCGGTGCTAACTTCAAGTTTCCTCAAGACCATGGCCATCAACTTCGACGTTCCCGCGGTTCGCTCCACTTCCATTACCCTTTACTTTGATCTTTTCGCAAATTCATTCAGTTGGTGATTTTCCTTTCTTCTATTCTCTGGATTCTATAACCTTAGGAACTGCGCAACAAATTAATTATCCCAACCGATCAGCCGCACGTCCAATGCCTCGGACCAATGGGCAATTCAGATCCAACCGATCTGATCAATGCAGAAGTTAACAGAATCCCCTTTAGAGCCCAAAATTTCTCTCTGAATTTGTGGAAAGACACATTCCGATCTTGGCCCAAAACCACCAAGGGGTGGAAAGATTGGTACTTGAGAGTTAATAGATCAATGCAAGTATACTGGGCAGAACGAAGATTAGACCAATGCATTAGGCTATCTATTGCCGATATGCAGAAAAATGAATCAATGATAATTGCAGCTGCTTATTTCTGGTCAGACACGACCAATACTTTTATGTTTGGACATGGCCCAGCCACTCCTACCCTTGCCGATATCCATATGCTTACTGGCTTGGACATCTCAACTGCCGATGAAGGCTCCATCTATGGTAGAAAGTCTGAATACAGGGTAAATACCCGCAACATCGGCGGTTGGACAGGATACATTCAAGAATACCAGAAGACCGGGACAGTTAACCAGAGGGAACATGCCACATTCCTGAATATGTGGTTGGAAAAATTCATCTTCTGTGGTCGATCAGTAGGACCAACCAACGCCTTCCTCCCCGCAGCTGAACTTTTGGCTAATGGCGTAAGGTTTCCTCTTGGCCGATACCTTCTGAGCTCCACTTATCATCTTCTTCATCAAGTGTCTCAGAAACTTTTGCTCGGCGAACCCATCGGCAACCTGGGAGGCCCGTGGTGGTTTATCAACATGTGGCTGAATGCCCATATGCACAAACGTTTGCAATGGGACTTTTTTGCTCAACAATTCCCACGAGAAATTGCTGAAGACCATGTGCTTGGGGATGATGAATCGGCAACACGCTCACCCCTCAATTTTGGTGAAGCCATAATTGTCCTTCCTGGAACAGAAGCCAACGAAGACCAAATCGGCAGATTCTTTCAAAGCTTCTACAATGGTCTTTCTCGTGATCATAGGGCCTGGGTGCCTTATATTGACGAAGAAAACAGATTCCCCCTTCTTTTCAACTTTGCCGATGACACTCTGAATCAAGATAATGAGCTCATGATGGCTATCATCACTCCCAGGGCAATTCCAGTAAACACATTCGGCAGCGGGAAAAACACCAACATTACGTATGAATTTTACAACCCATCGGCAGTATCCCGCCAATTGGCTTTTGGGCAATTGCCGATCAAACTCTGCTTTGCCGATGTGATCAAACCCAGGGAAACAATCACCTGCGGAACAGATTGGAACAAGGTAGTACAACTCTTCCCTGATGCCGATACTACAGATGTTGATATATCCACCTGGACACCAATATCTTTCATCACCGAGTCATATAAGCAATGGTGGCAAGAGTGGAAAGAACAACTGTTCGCAACTTCTGCTCACACATATCGGCACATGATCGACCTTGAATACGCCATCCCTGACGATGCGGTAAGTTTCCTTTAACTCCCTTCTGCTTTTCCCTTCATATATCAGTAACCGATTCTCTTGTAATAGGTTAACAACCCAGCTCCATCGGTGAGCAAAAGTGGGAAACCCTTCAATCTCCGGCCTGTTTCCCCAACATCGCTGATTGGCTACAACGCTCCCACCTTAGCCGCTTTAACCCACCAGAAGATTCGTACCAAGACCATCACTTCCAAGTCCAAATTGGCTACATCTAGGGCTACTCCATCGGCTGCTGCTACAACCTTGGTCAAAGCATTTAAGGTAACAACCTCGTTTATTTTTACTTATGCCGATCACAAACTGTATTAACCTTAATCATCAGGGGGTAAGGGCTGCTACTGGATCGTCATCGGCAATTCCGCCGATATCAAGCACCACTTCCTTCGATGAACCTTCAGAGGTAGCTTCTCGACTTTACATTTTACTTGTTAAATATCATCTCTTACACTTGTTTTGCAGCAACAATTGGGTACATCGGCAATCGTACCAGATGTCCAAGCTTTACAACCAACAAGCGTCGATGCCCCCCAGCCCATCGTTGCCGATGCCCAAGCAAAACGCAAAGCTTCAACAGATACTGAAGCACAGCCAAAACGACAAAGGTCTATGCCGATCCCTACATCTGCCCCAATGTTATCGGCAGTCATACCTCAAGAGCCCACCATCGATGAAGTCACAGAGGATATCCCATCGGCAAGCTCAGCCGATCCCCCACACGACATACTCCAGGTTGCTTCCTCCAGTCAAGCACAAGAAATTGCCTTGAAACAGGTAAACCGATCAGCCTAGTTGATTTACAATACTCATACTTACCCCTAACTGATCTCCTTCTCTCTTTCTCAGGAACAAGACTCCCCGAACAGCCTATTTTCCTTTGCCATTGACATTTCTGATGATGATGGAGAGGAGACAAGTTCCTCCCTTGCACTGGGAACAATATCGGCAGAGACTAAATCCAAGTTGGAAGCCCTCCTGAACTTGCTACAGCAAGGTACCCGCCCAGCTGGTAGATGACTCGGACCCCGCAAAGGCAATTTTCAAAACAATTCGTGGCCAGGTCCCTACCGATGTAGAAGAAGCACTCTTCCCAGCAGCTCACCTAGAAAGCCGCCAACTGCAATATCAACGGGCCGCTCAGCGCATTGCCGATAGAGCAACTCAGGCTCAACTCAAAGAAGAGATGCTACAACTGAAACAGATTGCCGATGAGAAGCACAAGGGCATCGGCAACTTGCAGACTTCGGGCGCTGAACTTAAGCAGAAAATCTTAGATTTATCAGCAAGGAAGATGGCTCTATTGGCTGAACTGAAGGAAGTTGAGGCAGCCTTAACTCATGCCCAACAAGAAGAAAACCAGCTACCCGATGCCATCAAGACCCTTCAGCAAGAAAGAGATATCCAAGCTCGCAAAGCTTTAGCCATGAAGAAAAAACTCAAGCCTGTGGAGGGTGCCGCCGATGACGATATCAAGGAAATGGAGGAAGCCGACCAGATTCGCCTGCGTGCGATATTAGCTATCCAATCCTTGTTGAACGTGTAATCTTATTTATTGTATCGGCACTTTATGAGACATTGACATCCTTGCATAATTCTAACCGATAGTACTGTTATCGGCACTTATACTTTTATGCATCTATCCAGATACTAGGGTAATATTTCTTTAAATATTTTCCATTTATCGCTCTGGGAAACACAACCCCTTCGAGGGTTTCTAAAATATATGCATTACCAGGAACAAACTGATTTATCCGATATGGACCTTCCCAATTAGGAGACCACTTTCCAAACTTTGAACTTTTAGTCCCAATCGGTAAAATCAATTTCCAGACCAGATTTCCATCGGCAAACTCTTTTACTTTCACCTTCTTGTTATACCATCTAGCTACTCTTTTCTTATTTTCTTCGATACTAACTAAAGCCCTTAACCGATGACCCGCCACATCTTCCAACTCATCCTTCATAAGAGTATTATAATCATCGGCTGTCAGCTGATCTTGAGAACGCATTCGTCTAGAGCCAACCTTAATTTCCCAAGGCAATACTGCATCGTGTCCATATACTAACTGATAAGGCATTACTTTGGTTGCACCATGACATGACATCCGATATGACCACAAGGCTTCATTCAATACTGTATGCCACCTCCTAGGATTTTCTTCAATTTTGCGCTTAATGAGTTTGATGATCCCTTTGTTAGAAGCCTCAGCTTGACCATTAGCTTGAGCATAATATGGAGAAGAATTTAAAATTTTAATTCCCATACCTACAGCAAACTCATCAAATTCTCCTGATGTAAACATAGTGCCCTGATCGGTAGTGATAGTCTGAGGAATACCAAATCGGTAAACAATATGCTCTTTCACAAAATCAATCATATTGACCGATGTCACCTTTTTCAAAGGAATTGCCTCAACCCACTTTGTGAAATAATCGGTAGCAACCAGGATAAATTTATGTCCTTTACTCGATGGCGGATAAATCTGACCAATGAGATCAATAGCCCATCCCCGGAACGGCCACGGTTTGATTATAGGGTTCATAGCCGATGCAGGCGCTCTTTGAATATTACCAAACTTTTGACACCCCTGGCATCCTTTAAAATATTTAAAACAATCTTCAAGAATAGTCGGCCAATAGTACCCATTCCTTCTGATCATCCATTTCATCTTGAAGGCCGATTGATGTGCCCCACATACTCCTTCATGAATTTCACCCATCAAGCTTTTCGATTCATCATTGCTAACACATCTAAGTAAAACTCCATCTATAGTTCGATAATATAATTCATCATCGAGGAGCACATACTTGGTAGCTTGGAACCTTATACGTCTCTCAACCTTTCTATGTGGATCCTTTAAATAATCGACAATCTCTTTCCTCCAGTCATCGGTATCAACTGCCGATGCTAGCACTTCCTGAATAGGCTGATACCCTGAAGCATGCTGAGCTAGTCGATTAGCTTCCTCATTATGCAATCGAGAGATATGTTCAAGACGAAAACCTCTAAATCCTTTCAACAATTGCAAACATCTTTCATAATACGAAATCAAAGCTCCACTTCGGCATTCATAACTTCCAGCCAATTGATTTATAATTAGCATAGAATCACCAAAGATTTCAACAACATCGGCACGTATCTCCTTCAGCAATTCTAACCCTTTTATCAAGGCTTGATACTCAGCTTGATTGTTTGTTGCTGTAGCAACAATCGGCAATGAAAACTCATACTTCTTCCCTAAAGGTGAAATCAACACAATGCCGATACCTGCTCCTTCACCACATGTGGACCCATCGAAGAAAAGTGTCCAGGGAGCAATCTCAAGAGAGTCCACTGTATTACAATGCTGAGTAACAAAATCAGCCATCACTTGCCCTTTAACTGCCTTAGTTGACTCGTAACGTAGCTCAAATTCTGATAATGCTAAAATCCATTTGCCGATTCTACCACTTAATATCGGCATCGACAGCATATACTTGACCACATCGTCTTTGCATATGACCGTACATTCGGCAGATAACAAATAATGCCTTAATTTGACACAAGAAAAGTATAAACACAGACACAATTTTTCGATGGCCGAATACCTCGTCTCAGCATCCACTAACCTTCTGCTCAAATAATAAATAACACGTTCTTTCCCTTCAAATTCTTGAATAAGAGCTGAACCGATAACTGTATCATCAGTTGACAAATATAATCTGAAAGGCTTTCCATGTTGAGGTGGAACTAACATTGGAGGATTTGATAAATATTTCTTAATTTCATCAAGGGCTAATTGCTGTTCAACTCCCCATATGAATTCCTGATCAGCTTTTAATTTAAGTAGTGGGCTGAAAGCCTTGATCTTACCCGACAGATTAGATATGAATCTTCTAATGAAATTAATCTTACCGATCAAGGATTGCAATTCAGTCTTATTGGCAGGAGCAATCACCTTGTTAATTGCATCAATAGACTTCCTACTGATTTCAATGCCTCACTGATGCACCATAAAACCCAAGAATTGTCCTGCCGATACACCAAATGCACATTTATTAGGATTCATCTTCAATCCATGCTTCCTTGTGCACTCCAGTATCTTTCGCAGATCGGCTAAATGTGCTGTGATATTTCCAGACTTAATCACTACATCATCAATGTAGATCTCCACTAATGTGCCGATGTATTCATGAAAAATAAAGTTCATAGCTCTTTGATAAGTAGCACCGGCATTTTTCAAACCAAATGTCATGACTATCCACTCGAACAACCCCACATGACCTGGACATCTGAAAGCAGTCTTGGGAATATCTTCCTCAGCCATGAATATTTGATTGTAACCTGCATTACCATCCATGAAACTGATAATTTGATGTCCAGCCGCAGCATCAATCAACAAATCAGCAATCGGCATTGGATAGCCATCCATTGGTGTGGCTTTGTTGAGATTCCTGAAATCAATACAAACACGAAGTTTTCCATTTTTCTTATAAACAGGAACCACATTAGAGATCCACTCTGCGTATCGACATTGCCGAATAAACTTTGCTTCAATTAATTTAGTTATTTCGGCCTTAATGTCAGGAAGTACATTAGGGTTGCATCGGCGCGCTGGCTGCTGATGTGGCCGAAATCCAGATTTGATAGGTAACCGATGTTCAACTATCGATCGGTCTAATCCAGGCATCTCAGTATAATCCCAAGCGAAACAATCTTTATATTCTTTTAACAAATCTATTATTCGCTGCTTACACTTGGAATCTAACTTAGCACTAATAAAAGTAGGTCTTGACCTATCACCATCACCAATATCTACTTCTACCAAGTCATCTGCCGATGTGAACCCTTGACCTAATTTTCCATCATCGGCAAACCTATCCATTAAATCTCCTCTTCAGAACCGACTGCTTGGATCGGTGGAATTTCATAATCAGCAACTCTAAGGAACTCTTTTTCCCAAGCTTCTCCTGATATGCATTTAGTCCGCTCATAAGTATCTGATTCTGCCGATGCGATGATATAAGAAGAATCACCAGGGACGACCTCAATCTTATCCCCAATCCACTGTACGAGGCATTGATGCATTGTAGAAGGAACACAACAATTAGCATGAATCCAATCCCTCCCTAGAAGCAGATTATATGCACCCTTGCCGTTGATAACAAAGAACGTCGTTGGCAAGGTTTTGCTGCCGATGGTCAATTCCACGCACACTGCCCCTTTAGCCGGTGACACATTGCCTTCAAAATCTTTCAACATCATATCGGTTTTGGTTAAGTCTTGATCCCCCTTACCAAGTTTCCGATACATCACATAAGGCATAATATTAATCGCAGCCCCTCCATCAATAAGTACCTTAGACACAGGCTGCACATCAACTCTGCCCTTCACAAATAAAGCCTTAAGATGCTGTCTCTCGTCATCGGTAGGTTTCTCAAAAACAGCCATCATTGGATCTAGTGTTAACTGAGCTACTTGATCAGAGAGAACAACTTCTTCCTCATTATCAGATAGTGCCAAAAACTCCATCGGCAACATGAATACCATATTAACATCTGCCGATGGACCCTTATTTTTGTGTTTTACCTGCCACTGCTGATGACCGGGCCTTTCATTGGAGGAATTTTCCTCTTGGTATAAATCCTCCTGACGCTCACGTTGCATCCTCCTTCTCTGCGTTTTTGTTAGACCCTCTGGGCACCATCGAGGAAACTTGGTTTTCCAAACCGGCTGATAACAAGTCCTAGTTGATTCTACACGACGTATATTAGGGTCCCTGTAGAATATTTCCTCATCGGGAACTCTTGCGTTTGCCATCTCCTCAAGCTCCTCTTGATTCCTTGGAAAATATCCAGCGCGTTTACCAAGCCTCTCATGTACACTAAGTCTGCCCCCCAGCCGATCATGCACTGATGCTCTGCCTCTGATCGGCTCATTGATAGACAAACCCTGATTACCATGTTGAAACCTTCTTTCTGAGCGATTGACTCCGTAATAACCATTACACTCAGGGCAATTTTCAACAGTTGGCAATTTAATACCTTCTTCCCAGCAATGGATGAAAAACGGACATCTCCAATGATCTTTATGTCGATTCCATTCTTCCTGACGTCTCACTTCTTGCTGTTGTCGATATCGGTCATTACGTTGACGCCAACCCTCCTGCTGCCTTCGATGAGTAATTACAATGCCAGGTCTAGGAGGATTTTTGGAACTACTGCTTTCTCCTAGCAAACCCTTACTTTTTGCATCATCGGTAGTTATCCGATGTTGGGGGTCCACTGACGCGTTTTTCTCAGCAGCCTCTGATGTTAATACCTTGGTCTTTCCTTTGGCATCCAACATATTTGCTGGAAAAGGGTGTTGATCAATTTTCATCGGCTTCTGGGCCTTGGAAGTACCAAACTTAATCCTCCCAGATTCAATAGCCGATTGCAACTGTTGCCTGAATACCTTGCACTCATTTGTACTGTGTGAAGTTGCATTGTGCCATTTGCAGTACAAAATCTTCTTCAACTCTTCTGCCGATGGGATCACATGATTAGGTGACAGCTTAATTTGGCCCTCTTGAAGCAGAAGATCAAATATTTTATCGGCCTTGGTGATATCAAAGGTAAACTTTTCTGGCTCTTTTTGACCAAAGGGACATGATATCGGCTTTTTATTCTTAACCCACTCAGCTAAGCCGATAACTGGTTCTTCATCAGAGTCAGAATCTCCTACTTCTTCAACAAATGATACCTTTTTACTCCAATTCTTTTTAGGTTCAAAAACCCTAGTATCTTGATCAGAGATCCTTTGCACAAGATGACTGAGGCTTTCAAACTCCTGAGAAGCA